>NC_141878.1:166290606-166593636 GCF_056163025.1 Triticum urartu | reverse complement strand
CAGTCCTGGGTACCAAGCCCGAACGAACTCCAACGCCCGCCCGGCTCCAAGGCGGGCCGCTGACGCCTTCCAAGCCTCAAAGCGACCGACTGCGACCTCTAGCCAGTCGGTAGTTTAGCTTGGGGTGCGGGGGATCGTCTCGCCGGGCCAGAGGGCAGCCAACACTTGCGCCTCGGCACGTTGGAGCCGGCGAAGCATCCGATGAGCCGGCTGGAACTGCGCCTGGACAGCCAAGAGCTGCTCCTCAAGCGTCCGGTTCGCATCCGGCGCGATGTTGGCCCCCGCCTGACGGCGTGCCTCGCAATGGGCCTCAATGCTTTGGGCGGCGAAGGCGGAATAGCCGGGGAAGTAGTCTGCACCAAAAAACAAGCAGCAGCTCAAGTTAAGCCAAAAACCCAGGCGGCAAGGGGCAGGAGAGGGGCGAGGAAGGCGGCTTACCGTCGATCAAATCCTCGATCCGGCCGAAGCCTTCATCCAGGGCTCGCCGGGTCTCAGCCCAGCTCGCCGCCTCGGTCTCATACTCTGCCTTCAGGGCGGCTTCACTATCCTGCGCCGCCTGCAGGGCCGCCCTGTGGCTCTTCTCCTGGTCGGCCAGCTTCTTGGCCAGGCGATCACGCTCCTGGACCAAGCCAGCATACTCGGCATCCTTGGTATGAAGGGCGGCCTTCGCCTCGCCGAGCTCCTTCCTCAAGTCGGTGTTGGCCCCTGGAGACAAAGAAAAAGAAAAACCAATAAGGAAAGAGTTGTCAAGAAAGATCCGACCCGACTGCTCAGCAGTCGGCCCGAATCTCGGGGACTACACCCAGTGGGTGCGCTGACGCGCCCCCACAGGAGACAGACAAGATCGAGTACTTACTTTGGTTGTCGGCCAGGTCATCGGTCCTCCGGCTCAACTCCCGAACCTGGGAGTTGAAGGCGGCAGCACGGAGGTTGTGATATTCCTGGAAATTCAGACAAGAGGCAAAAATAAGGTAGCCGTCTAGAAAGATCCGACCCGACTGCGCAGCAGTCGGCCCGAATCTCGGGGACTACACCCAGTGGGTGCGCTGACGCGCCCCCACGGAATAAATTAAGAGAGCAAAGCAGCCAAGAACGAAGGACTCACCCGGATGGTGGCTCGCGTCGACAAGAACTCCTGGGTGAACTGTTGCAGCAGGGCGGCCTGAGCTTGCAGCCGTCTCCGGACCCCTTGAGCCGCCACATTCAGCTCGCCAGTCCCCCCGCTGGGAGTCCACTCGGACGTGGCAGTGCTGGCCGCCTCCAGATCTTCCGCCGACTGGCCTGCGCCCGCGACTCGGCGCAAGTCCGGCGGAGCGGCCCCTCCCCCTGCGCGCCGGCCTGTCGCCGGCTGCACCTCGAGGCCGGCTCTGTTCTCCGGCTCACCCCCGGTCGGCCCCTCTGGCGCCGCTGACGATTGGCCGCCTTGGCCCGCTTCGGTTGGCGCTGCTGGCGGCGCTTTCCTCGCAAAGGCCACGGGGTCCTCCCCCCTTTCCATCAGCGGCGGGTCTTGGACGATCTCCTCCGCCAAGGGCAATGGGGTGTCGGGGCCCACGGCTCGGAGAGGAATGGCGAGCAGCGGAGGCTGGTTGCGCGAACCCTCCACCTCCGGCTCCGCGGTCGCCGCCTCCGTCTGGGCCTTGGCTGCCGCGTCGGCATGCTCCCTCGCCGCCTGGGCGGCCGCTTTCTCCGCCGCCTCGCGCTCCTCCCGTGCTTCACGGGCGTTCCGCTCTATGGCCTCCCTAAGGTCGGCGCGGGGGTCCACGCGGCGGGAGCTTGAAGAACCTCCAGTCGGCCCAACTACGGAGCCGCCCGGACCACGCTCAAGGGAAAGCGGCGCCCTGCCCAGCAAGCGGAAGAAATTAAGAAGAATGCTTGAACAAGAAAAGAATGATGAAGAGCATGCGACAAGGCAATTGACGACTTACGCTGAGACCGCCTGAGGCTGCTTCACCGCCTTGCGGAAGCGGACCGCTTTCGCGGCCGCCTCGTCTCACTTGGTTGCCGCGGTAGAGGCTTTGGACTTCTTCGGCCGACTGCCGAAGAGGCCTGAAGCGGCCCGGCGCTTCTGTGCGCCACCACCGGCAGCCGGCGCGATGGACGAGCCCGCGCCCTGATGGTCGGCCGCCGGCTGACGACGCGGGGCGACTTCGGCTTCAGCATCGTCCGGCCAGTCCTCGAATCTCGCGGTGAGCCTTGAGCCCCCGGGCTCGGCGTCGTCCCCCACGACGGCGTCTTCCATGGCAGCCGCCCCCAAGTCTGGATCGTCGACGTCGTCCGCCTTGCGGTCGGGGGCATACTGGCATTCTATCCCCGCTAACCCGGTCGTCGGCGGGAGAAGGGGGTTCTGCTAAGAAGAACCGACTGATCAGAAGCCGGCCGTCATAAAGCCAGCTACCAACGAAAAGAAGGAAGAAAAGAAAACTTACCACGGGCGGAGGGTTGGCGCGAGAATACGGCACCTTGCCGTATCGCCAGTCTTCGGCGAGCTTGCAATTTGAGATGTAATTTACCATATACGAAACCTCCGCATGAGGCATCTCCCTGGTGCTCAGCCGGCTTGGGTCGAAGCGGCCGCTCATCTGGCACATCATGTGGGGCCGGCTTTGGAGAGGAGATATCCGGCGCTCCACGAAGGCGGCCACCAAGTCGGCCCCGTTCAGGTTTTCCGACTGGATCATCACCCGAAGCCGGGAGACGGCTGCGTTCCTGGCCTGAGATAGTGACCGGGACCGGAAACTCCATGAGGGCTGCCTCCCAGCCGGCGGGCCGGCTACGTAAGCCGGCAGGTTGACGTGATCCCCTTGCTCGGCGACGTTCTTCACGTAGAAGTATGATTTCTGCCAGATCTTCACCGACTGGATCAGGGGGATGGGTGGGAACGGGTTGTTCTCGCCTGCCCTCCTCATGGCGATGAAGGCCCCGCAGGGGGCGGGCACGCCTGCGATGACGGTGCCGAGTTTGCTCTGGAAGAACTCCCCCCAGAGCTCCAGCGTGGGGAGCAGCCCCAAGAAGCCTTCGAAGAGGGAGACGAAGGCCGACAGCAGCATCACCGCATTGGGCATGAGATGGTGCGGCTGAAGGTTGTAGGACTCGAGGAAGGAGCACAGAAACCCGCTCGCCGGAAGGCTGAATCCGCGCAGGAAGTGTGAGCGGAAGACGACCTGCTCGCCCTCCTCCGGTGCCGGCGAAATCTCCGTCTTCGGCGCCAGACGGACCTGCACGAGGTTGGCGTCGGGCAGGTGCCGAGTCTGGCGAAGGAACTCCACGTGATCCTCATGGACGTTGGAGTCGTCCCACGAGCTCGACAGCGCCATGGAAGCAAGACGATGGGGCGGCGTGGCGGCGCTGAGACGAGAGGCTGCGGCAGCAGCGAAAGGAAGAAAGGAGGACGAGAGGGGGCAGAGCGAGAGAAAGCGTGCGAACCTCTGTCTCTCCCCCCTCCCCCTAATTAAAGGCTCGCGTGGCGGAGCTGAGGAGGCGCGGCGTGGGGAAGCGTGGGGATCGATCGTGCCCACTCCCCCACGTCCCGCGATTACTGTGCCATGATGGCGGAATTAAACCACCGCGGGAAGGTGAGCGGTCCATGTGGGCCACGGAAGATCCGCGCTCGGACCGAGGCCTGCGAGTGGCGGGCCCGGGCCTGCGGCGACGTCCCGTCGCGCGCGTGTGTTGGCAGGATTTCCTCGCCACGTGGCCCGCGTTCCCACCTACGAGAGCCGGAGCTTTCTAAAGTCGGCGTGCACAAGCAAAGCCGGCCCCGCAGGATAGGAAGCTGACCAAGCTTCTCGTCCCCTTATCAGCCTCGAAGCTCGCTCAGCTTCGGGGACTACTGTCGGAGTAAATAGCCATGGGTAGCCTAGCCGGCTTCCCCTGGCCCTTCTGAAAAAATTACGAGCCCATCCGTCTCTCGAGAATCCAAGATGTGGGGCCGCCTTCCCCTAGCTGGCTGTCACCCAGGCCGGCTTCCGGAAGGTGCCCCGCCTTTAGCCCTCAGGAAGAAAGCCGTGGGAGGGCCGACTTCGAGAAGCCGGCCGCGAGAAGGCCGACTCCAAGAAGCCGGCTCCCATAAAGCGGTCGAGACCGTACCCTCAAAGTTTGCATCCACCTAGCGGCGATGAGATGGGGCGTGGCTACAGTGAAGCCTGCCACCCCCGAATCCCGGCGCACGCCTGGCACAGTGCGCCGTACGGAGTGGCCATGACCCGTCCGGTGCGGCACTGTTGTCATGTTGACCCTGATGTCATCCACGACAGGCTACCAGTACGGCCCACGGGCGGTGGGCCCCTTCGGGTAGAGAGACAACCGAAGGCGGCCTGGCCTCCCCCAGTCGGCCCGAGACGGGGCCGGCTCCCCGCAGCCGGCTCGCTTCGCCTCTCGAAGAAGACGCCCCATTAAGGAGACAAGACGCGGTGAGGCTACAGTAATCGCCCGCCGGACGGCGGCACTGTAGCCACGCTTACCTCGATGAAGCCCTCGTCATCAGGATGAGGCAACAGTAACCAGCCGTCGACAAGACCCTTGGCAGTGGGGCCTGTCTGTTGCCAAGGAGTTGGTAGCCGGCGGGACCCACCAGCCGGCGGGCCTCAGCGGTCGACGCAGAAGCCGGCGAGCGCGGTCACAGACGGCTAGGCCCCGCGCCCAGTCGGATTACCATTGTACCCCCGGGGGGTAGGCCTATATAAACCCCCCGACGCACCCATGCAAAAGGGTTGGACCCCCAGCTAGTCCTAGACACCACACAAGGAGAAGAAGCAGGCTAGCCGTGTCCTTCTTCCTCCTCCCACCAAACAGCTCAAGGAGCATTGTGTAGCTACTTGTTCATCTAGTGATCATGCGGAGACCCCGTAGAGTAGCAGTAGGGGTGTTATCTCCACGGAGAGCCCCGAAGCTGGGTAAGATCCGCCGGCGTGCATGTCTTCGCCTTATCCCGTTTCTAGGCACCGGCGATGTCTTACTGGCTCCCACAATGATAAGCCACCCGTTGGCATATGTCGCACCTACCACCCGACAGACCGTTTCGCCAGGTTTGTCAACGGCACTGACTACAAGTTCGCTATGGTGGAAACCACCGATGATGTAAAAACGCTCAGGGCTACAGGCTTGGCCTGCAAGAACCTCGTCGAAATACGTGAGCACTACAGGGTCTGGGGCAACACGAAGAAGGACTCCTTGGTTGAACTTGACTCGGCCATCATCGACCCATACTACGGAAAGATGAAGCGGGATGCCAAAAAAACATGTCTGTATCCTGGCACGGGGCCTGGATGCGGCAACTGGATGAACCTCACCACAGGTTTGCGGCCAAGAGCGTGTACACATGCTATGAGATGCACAGACGGATCGTTGACATGAGGAAGTGCCTCGTTACCAAAATCGACAAGGCGAGATTGAGCCACAAGCATAGCAGTAGCGGCAAGCGTCACAAGAAGTAGATGATATAAGATGATCATTTATCCTAGTTAATTATGCATGTAATATATAGTTGACTTTGGTGTGTGGAAATGTCATGTGTGTTGTAGCCACCTATGTAATTATTCATGTAATAATTTACTTTGGTGTGTGCAAATGTCATGTGTGTAGTAGCCACCTATGTAATTGGATGTTTAATTTGGTTATGTAACCATGTCCTTATAAGTGTGTATATATATGTTGTAGTTATGTATGCAATCCCAACGCACAACACACTCGTCTTATTAGTAGCAATCGTCTGTATATTGAACCGTTTCTGATTACACACCTGTTTGCCGCGTATCACACACATCTTGCTATATTGAACCGTTTCTATTATCTTGGATCAACGCAAATAGTTCATCCGAGTGAACTGTTTACCCTCTATCACACACACCTTGATCTGGCTGACCGTTTCTTTTGCTTCAACTAATCACAAACAGTTCATCCGAGTGAACCGCATGCCGTATATCGCACACACCTTCATCTGGCTGCCCGTTTCTGCTCTTCTGCCTCATCGCACCGTATGCCCTGCATTGCACACACAACTAAAATCTGAACCGTGTTTGATGCATCCATCATCGCAAACGTTCTGCATCTTTTTTACGGTTTTTTACATCACCGTTTGCGATTATTGCATCGCACACAGTTTCGTCGAAGGGTCTCTGTTTGTAGTGTCGCGTTAGCAACATCGTGCAGTAGTGGCAATTCATAGAAAAGCAAATAATTATGATGATATCCAAGGCAATGATCATGTATATAGGCATCACATCCAAGATTAGTAGATTGAAATGATTTTACATCTACTACTATTACTCCACACATCGACCGCTATCCAGCATGCATGTAGTGTATTAAGTTCATGGAAAACGGAGTAATGCATTAGGCAAGATGACATGATGTAGACAAGATAAACTCACATATGAATAAACCTCATCTTGTTACCCTTAATATCAATGATACATGCATGTCATGTCTCTTTTTGTCAATGAGATTGAGCACCGCAAGGTCGAACCCATCACAAAGAACCTCTTCCCATGGCAAGAAAATCAATCTAGTTGGCCAAACCAAACCAATAAATCGAAGAAGAAATACGAGGCTATAACAATGATGCATAAAAGAGTTCAGAGAAAACTCATATATTATTCATGGATAGATCTGATCATAAACTCACAATTCATCGGATCCCAACAAACACGCAGCAAAAAAAGTTACATCAGATAGATCTCCAAGAACATCAAGGAGAACATTGTATTGAAGATCAAAAAGAGGGAAGAAGCCATCTAGCTACTAACTATGGACCCCTATGTCTATGGTAAACTACTCACGCATCATTAGAGGGGCAACAAGGATGATGAAGAACCCCTCCGTGATCATTGCCCCCTCCGGCAGAGTGTCAGACAAGGCCTCTAAATAGGATCTCTTTGTTCTGGAACTTGCGGCGGTGAAAAAAATATTTCGTTGACTCCTCTAGGGTTTTTGGGATTTTAGAGTATTTATAGAGGCAGAGGTAGGTCAAGATGGTGCCTACGGGCCCCACTACCCATCAGGGTGCGCTAGAGGCCCCCGGTGTGCCCTAGTGTCTAGTGGGCCCACCTTCATCTTCTCGTGGCTCCAGAAGCTTCCAAGGTCTCTTATCACCCGAAAAAAATCTCCAAAATTTTTTGTGGCATTTGGACTTCATTTGGTATTGATATTCTACAAAGTAAAAAAACAAGCAAAAAACAGCAACTGGCACCGGGCACTAGGTTAATAGGTTAGTCCCAAAAAATGATATAAAGTTGCTAGTAAATGTATATTAAACATCCAAGATTGATACTTTAATAGCATTGAGCAATAAAAAATTACTCCAACGTATCAGGCTAGTTATTTATAGGCATGATCAAGGCTTGCGGTAGGGGAAAGGATCAAACGAACCGAGTGATTCGTTTCGATTTGGTTTCCGTGTCGTGTGCATTCGGGAGTTCATCCAGAGGTAGGAGATGATGGGAGGTGGGGTCTGTTGGTCACTGACTGCAAGGGATAAGGAAGGGAGCAGGTGGCTGGGGCGAAGGGTTTTCGAGAGGGAGAGAGGCCCTGGGCCGTTTCGGTGATCTGGGCTGGTGGCTAGCGCTGGCCTGGCGTTGGGTTCTTTTTTTTAGTCAGAGAGGAAAAGAATAAAGAAAGCAAATGAAAATTAAAAGTTATATAGGCATATTATATATCAAAATATTAAGAAAAAAATTCCTACCATGAACTATTTTCCACGTTCAAATAAAATAAAAAAATCAAATAATGCAAATAGTGCAACTGTTGCATTTAAAATTCATATAAAATTATTTTAAAATACCAAAATGGATATAAATGTATTTTTCTCCATTTTTATGTTGAAGGGAATCATTTTACCCTAATTTCCATATATTTACTTTTGGAGAAAAATAATTTGATAAAAAGATCAAATAACTCCTGAGTGGTTTTGAATTTGAATTTCAACCACTTTCAAATCATTTCTGTTTTTTACTTATTCAAATATATGTCAAATGCCTCTGAATTTTTTAAGTGTCATGGTAATTCTCTCATTTTGAATAACTTTCAGATAATTTGAAATTTGGAAATTCAAACAACTTCAAATTAAAAGTGAGTTTCAAAGAACTCCAAATTGACTTTCAAATTGATTCTTTGAAACCTCCAACTATCTTTCTTGAAAATTTGAAGAAGTCATTTTATCTTCTCTCATGAAACTCATTGAGTTGCCTAAAGTTTTTGAATTTGAAATATTTCCAAATGGAATTCAAATCCCTTTTTCATTTCTTTAAATGGAAGAAGTCATATTATCTTCACTCTAGGATTTTGTGATGAAATGATTTTGAATTCATAGAGATCAAAATGCAAGTATGGAAGTTTTGGGAAAGTCCTTTTATTCCCTCTCATTCAACTTTCAAAATTTCAAATTTCACTAAATTTCACACAATCAATCACACAACAACAAAATAAACAAGCATAATTATTTATTTAATATAACATTCCAAAATTTAGAAATTTGGGATGTTACGAACCCATTACAAAGCACCTCTCGCACTGAAAATAAAACAATCTAGTTGGCCAAAACAAACGGACAGATCGAGGAGAAATACAAAGCTATAACACTCATGCATAATAAAGTTCAGGAAAGACTCCATTACTTATCATAATATTCAGATCATAAACCCACAATTCACCAGATCCCAACAAACACACCGCAAAAGAAGATTACATCAGATAGAACTCCAAGAACATCGAGGAGAACATTGTATTGACGATCAAAGAGAGAGAAGAAGTCACCTAGCTACTAGCTATGGACCCGTAGGCCTGTGGTGAACTACCCATGCATCGCCGGAAGGCAGCAAGGGTGATGTAGAAGCCCTCCGTGATCGATTCCCCCTTCGGTAGAGTACCGAAATAGGCCTCCTGATGGGATCATGGAAGAATAGAAGCTTGCGGTGGCGGAAAAAGTGTTTTGGGTGGTTCTCTATTGGTTTCCCAATATATGAGAATTTGTAGAAGTGGAATCAGGTCAGACGGAGGCTCGAGGGGCCCACAAGGTAATAGGGCACAACCCCTTGGGTGCACCTTGTTGCCTTGTCGTCTCCTCATACGTCCTCTGGTCTCTTCCCGAAGCTTCCAAGGTCTCTTATGTTAAGAAAAAAATCGTCAAGAACTTTCGTAGCGTTTGGACTCCGTTTGGTACTGATTTTCTGGAAAACAAAAAACAGGCAAAACACAACAACTGGCACTTGGCACTAGGTTAGTATGTTAGTCCCAAAAAATAATATAAAATAACATATAATTAAATATAAAACATCCAAGATTGATACTATGATAGCATGGGACAATAAAAAATTATAGACACGTTGGAGATGTATCAGGCCAACATTTTGGTGCCGTTGCTACTGCTACTACTTTTGTGGCTCCTGCTACTACCGTTGAACAGTACGACAACTACGACAGTGATTACGAGGATGAGGTTCCTCAAAATCAGAACTACGTGCAACCACCAGCTCCGGCACTAGGTCGTCCACATGCATACAATCACAATGGTAGCGCCGCACCACCCCCTCAGGTACGAGATCATGACCATGTCCCTAAGCTGAAATTGAATATTCCTCCATTTGAGGATAGATACATTCTTGATGCATATCTTACTTGGGAGTTAGTAACTTAACAATGTTTTACATGCTTACAACATCCTGAGGACAAACGTGTTGTTGCTGCTTCTGTTTGTGAATTCACTAGTTTTGCTTCTTTTGACGGTCTGAACATTGTACATTATATCATGATAATATCCTAACTACTTGCGCTACTTCAAAAACTGATATGCGTACTCGTTGGGTATCACCATATTACGAACGTGAAGTACTTCAAAAATTACACCATTTAAGGCAAGGAAACAAATTATGTAGAGACATATTATCGGTAATTACGAACTGGCATGATTAGTTGTGGTATTGCTGAGGATAATAAAGCTATGTTTGCATGTTTTATGGGTGGGTTAAATAGAGAAATTCAAACCACCTTAGAGTATAGGATTATAACAATATCACTCGTTTATTGCATCTTGCTTGCAAAGCTGAACGTCAAGTGCAGGATTGATAGACGCGAACTAATTTTGCTGCAGGTCGACCTTCATCATGGACACCGCGTACATCATCTACTTCCACACGTCCTACTGCAACAACGCCTAGTTCAGCCCGCCAACTCCAACCGATATACAAGAAAATAGGCACCACCACTACCCTCCGCGAAGAGCACACCTTCGGGTCCTGCACACAACTTTTCATCATCCATGGCATCAAAAGGGCAAACGCGTGATGTTATATGTCGTCGTTGCAAGGATGAAGGTCATTATGCGAGCCAATGCTCATCGAAGCATATGATGATCATTACCAAGAATGGTGGGTCTGAGTTCACCAGTGATTATGATGTCGAGTGAAAAGTCACAAACGGTCCCAGCCTAGGTAAAGTGACAGCCGTGTGTACCATGCATCAGGAACATTTTTTAAATTTTTTATTAGCATTTTTTTGATACACGATCAAATTTTTTTTAAATTTATGTTTTTAATCACTTTCTACATTTTTGGTACATACTAGGAACATTTTTTACATGTTCAACATTTTAAAATAGATAATTAACTTTTTAAAAGCATATATTTTACACATTTAATATATGTTTAACATTTTGAAATATATGACTAACATTTTCTTTATACACGATCAACATTTTTTAAAATTTGTGGTTTTATATTCAAAAAATTTAATACACATTCTACATTTTCGTGTACATCAGTAACGGTAGCGCCGCACCACCCCCTCATGTACGAGATCATGACCATGTCCCTAAGCTGAAATTGAATATTCCTCCATTTGAGGATAGATACATTCTTGATGCATATCTTACTTGGGAGTTAGCAACGTTTTACATGCTTACAACATCCTGAGGACAGACGTGTTGTTGCTGCTTCTGTTTGTGAATTCACTAGTTTTGCTTCTTTTGACGGTCTGAACATTGTACATTATATCATGATAATATCCTAACTACTTGGGCTACTTCAAAAACTGATATGCGTACTCGTTGGGTTTCACCATATTACGAACGTGAAGTACTTCAAAAATTACACCATTTAAGGCAAGGAAACAAATTATGTAGAGACATATTATCTGTAATTACGAACTTGCATGATTAGTTGTGGTATTGTTGAGGATAATAAAGCTATGTTTGCATGTTTTATGGGTGGGTTAAATAGAGAAATTCAAACCACCTTAGAGTATAGGATTATAACAATATCACTCGTTTATTGCATCTTGCTTGCAAAGCTGAACGTCAAGTGCAGGATTGATAGACGCGAACTAATTTTGCTGCAGGTCGACCTTCATCATGGACACCGCGTACATCATCTACTTCCACATGTCCTGCTGCAACAACGCCTAGTTCAGCCCGCCAACTCCAACCGATATACAAGAAAATAGGCACCACCACTACCCTCCGCCAAGAGCACACCTTCGGGTCCTGCACACAACTTTTCGTCATCCATGGCATCAAAAGGGCAAACGCGTGATGTTATATGTCGTCGTTGCAAGGATGAAGGTCATTATGCGAGCCAATGCTCATCGAAGCATGTGATGATCATTACCAAGAATGGTGGGTCTGAGTTCACCAGTGATTATGATGTCGAGTGAAAAGTCACAAACGGTCGTAGCCTAGGTAAAGTGACAGCCGTGTGTACCATGCATCAGGAACATTTTTTAAATTTTTTATTAGCATTTTTTTGATACACGATCAACATTTTTTTAAATTTATGTTTTTAATCACTTTCTACATTTTTGGTACATACTAGGAACATTTTTTACATGTTCAACATTTTAAAATAGATAATTAACTTTTTAAAAGCATATATTTTACACATTTAATATATATTTAACATTTTGAAATATATGACTAACATTTTCTTTATACACGATCAACATTTTTTAAAATTTGTGGTTTTATATTCAAAAAATTTAATACACATTCTACATTTTCATGTACATCAGTAACGGTAGCGCCGCACCACCCCCTCATGTACGAGATCATGACCATGTCCCTAAGCTGAAATTGAATATTCCTCCATTTGAGGATAGATACATTCTTGATGCATATCTTACTTGGGAGTTAACAACGTTTTACATGCTTACAACATCCTGAGGACAGACGTGTTGTTGTTGCTTCTGTTTGTGAATTCACTAGTTTTGCTTCTTTTGACGGTCTGAACATTGTACATTATATCATGATAATATCCTAACTACTTGGGCTACTTCAAAAACTGATATGCGTACTCGTTGGGTTTCACCATATTACGAACGTGAAGTACTTCAAAAATTACACCATTTAAGGCAAGGAAACAAATTATGTAGAGACATATTATCTGTAATTACGAACTTGCATGATTAGTTGTGGTATTGTTGAGGATAATAAAGCTATGTTTGCATGTTTTATGGGTGGGTTAAATAGAGAAATTCAAACCACCTTAGAGTATAGGATTATAACAATATCACTCGTTTATTGCATCTTGCTTGCAAAGCTGAACGTCAAGTGCAGGATTGATAGACGCGAACTAATTTTGCTGCAGGTCGACCTTCATCATGGACACCGCGTACATCATCTACTTCCACATGTCCTGCTGCAACAACGCCTAGTTCAGCCCGCCAACTCCAACCGATATACAAGAAAATAGGCACCACCACTACCCTCCGCCAAGAGCACACCTTCGGGTCCTGCACACAACTTTTCATCATCCATGGCATCAAAAGGGCAAACGCGTGATGTTATATGTCATCGTTGCAAGTATGAAGGTCATTATGCGAGCCAATGCCCATCGAAGTATGTGATGATCATTACCAAGAATGGTGGGTCTGAGTTCACCAGTGATTATGATGTCGAGTGAAAAGTCACAAACGGTCCCAGCCTAGGTAAAGTGACAGCCGTGTGTACCATGCATCAGGAACATTTTTTTAATTTTTGATTAGCATTTTTTTGATACACGATCAACATTTTTTTAAATTTATGTTTTTAATCACTTTCTAATTTTTGGTACATACTAGGAACATTTTTTTACATGTTCAACATTTTAAAATAGATAATTAACTTTTTAAAAGCATATATTTTACACATTTAATATATGTTTAACATTTTGAAATATATGACTAACATTTTCTTTATACACGATCAACATTTTTTAAAATTTATGGTTTTATATTCAAAAAATTTAATACACGTTCTACATTTTCGTGTACATCAGTAACGGTAGCGCCGCACCACCCCCTCATGTACGAGATCATGACCATGGCCCTAAGCTAAAATTGAATATTCCTCCATTTGAGGATAGATACATTCTTGATGCATATCTTACTTGGGAGTTAACAACGTTTTACATGCTTACAACATCCTGAGGACAGACGTGTTGTTGCTGCTTCTGTTTGTGAATTCACTAGTTTTGCTTCTTTTGACGGTGTGAACATTGTACATTATATCATGATAATATCCTAACTACTTGGGCTACTTCAAAAACTGATATGCGTACTCATTGGGTTTCACCATATTACGAACGTGAAGTACTTCAAAAATTACACCATTTAAGGCAAGGAAACAAATTATGTAGAGACATATTATCTGTAATTACGAACTTGCATGATTAGTTGTGGTATTGTTGAGGATAATAAAGCTATGTTTGCATGTTTTATGGGTGGGTTAAATAGAGAAATTCAAACCACCTTAGAGTATAGGATTATAACAATATCACTCGTTTATTGCATCTTGCTTGCAAAGCTGAACGTCAAGTGCAGGATTGATAGACGCGAACTAATTTTGCTGCAGGTCGACCTTCATCATGGACACCGCGTACATCATCTACTTCCACATGTCCTGCTGCAACAACGCCTAGTTCAGCCCGCCAACTCCAACCGATATACAAGAAAATAGGCACCACCACTACCCTCCGCCAAGAGCACACCTTCGGGTCCTGCACACAACTTTTCGTCATCCATGGCATCAAAAGGGCAAACGCGTGATGTTATATGTCATCGTTGCAAGGATGAAGGTCATTATGCGAGCCAATGCTCATCGAAGCATGTGATGATCATTACAAAGAATGGTGGGTCTGAGTTCACCAGTGATTATGATGTCGAGTGAAAAGTCACAAACGGTCCCAGCCTAGGTAAACTGACAGCCCTATGTACCATGCATCAGGAACATTTTTTTAATTTTTGATTCGCATTTTTTTGATACACGATCAACATTTTTTTAAATTTATGTTTTTAATCACTTTCTACATTTTTGGTACATACTAGGAACATTTTTTTACATGTTCAACATTTTAAAATAGATAATTAACTTTTTAAAAGCATATATTTTACACATTTAATATATGTTTAACATTTTGAAATATATGACTAACATTTTCTTTATACACGATCAACATTTTTTAAAATTTATGGTTTTATATTCAAAAAATTTAATACACATTCTGCATTTTTGTGTACATCAGTAACATTATGTTGTACAGTTTAAATTTTTTGAAAAAGATGATTAACAATTTTTCAAATATCTGTGTTTGATGGTACTTTTTTCATACTCATCATATATTTAAGGTATACATCAGGAACATTTTTACACATATTTATCAATTTTGAAATATGTGATTAGCATTGTTCTGATGCATGATCAACATCTTTTGAAATTTATATTTTTATGTACAATTCTTTAATACACGTTCTACATTTTTGGTATACATCAGGAATATTTTTTTACATGTTTAACATTTTTGAAATAGATAGTTAACATTGTTTTAAAAACATATATTTTTAGATGTCTACTTTTTCCATACACATTATACTTTAATTTTTTCTTCAGGAACAATTTTTGTGTACATATTTAACATTTTCCAAATAAGTGATTAACATTTTAAAAACTTATATTTTATGTCTACTTTTTTTCATACCCATTTCACATTTTTTCTATACATCGGAATCATTTTCTCTATACGCATTTAACATTTTTCAAATGCATGATTAACAATTTCAAAAATCTCTCTATATATAAAGCTTATATTTTTAATATAATCCCTTGGTTCCTAAATAAAAGTCTTTTTAGTTAGAGATTCCAATATATACTACATATGGAGCAAAACAAACTATGTCTATGTATATCCATATGTATTCTATATTGAAACCTGTCAAAATACTTATATTTAGGAACGGAGGGAGTATTTGAAAGTATAAACAAAAGTGAAAAAAAGAAATAAAAAAATAAAAAATGGAGAATAGAGAATTTTTTATAAAACAAACGAGGAAGTGGCCTCCTGCGCCCTGGGCCGGCCCAGTATGCGCTCGCTTCACTGTAGCTTCGTTGAGCCATATATATATATATATATGCAAGCTGAGTAGAACAGGTTAGGTTTACCGTCTGCGCCGCCGCCGCCGCCCCCCACCCCCACAACCCCCCAACCCCCAGTTGAATCCTCCGGACGCCATGGCCGCCGTCCCCTCCTCCTCCTCGTCGTCGACTCGCCCGAGTCTGCCTCAACTCCCCGATGGAGAGGCGACGAGCTCCAAACTGGGTTCTCCTCGACATCCTGGGCTACATCGCTGAATGCCCCAATGCAACCTTCGCCGAGAGCTCCACCAGCAGCGGCCATCGCATCCAAGTATCCTTCTACACCGCCCGCACGCCTAACGTCTCCCAGTTCTATGTCCACTGCCCAGGTGTTAAACCATCAGAAAATCTTATGGCTCCCAAGGTCATCAGCGCAGAGGCCAATCTCATCCTCTTCTGCCTTTCTGTGACCCCCTACGCCTGCTTCAATCCGCGTTACCGCGACTACTTCCTCTACAGGGCGCACCCACGGAACCCATCACTGGACCTTCTTCCGCATCTGTACCCCAACTCCTTCGGTGACCAGGAGGTCGCCCTTCTGAGCTTCGACGGCGACGGCGACGATTACACCGTCGCTGCTCTCACAAGCAGGTGCGACACCATGGCTCTCGAGGAGGATGACACGCTCAACGAGACGGAGTTCGATCTCCATCTGTACCGCTCCTCCAAAGCTCAGCAGGGGTGGACCTCCAAGGTGCTGTCGGTGGCACAGCCACGGAGGGACATTCTGTGCCCTGTGGATCGAGGCCTGTATCATGAGACCACGAAGGTGATCGTCCTAGGGTGTGGCAGCCTAGCCATGGTAGGCTGGGTTGACCTCTGGCGTGGCATCCTCGTCTGCAATGTGCTCCAGGAGAATCCCGTTCTCCATGACATACTGTTGCCGCCACCGACGAGGGGTAACTGGGCACTCTACCACAAATGCCGCCCGTACATCATTCGGGACGTCACCGTCAGCTTGCTCAAAGATTCCATCAAGTACATTGAGATGGAAGTTTGCCCACCGGTTGTTGACCCTGGCGACCCTCCTGCGTCCTATGCTAACTGGTTCCATCAAAAGCCTCGTGAATGGCAGTGCAGAACGCCTTGTGTAGGCTGGAGAGCCACCACATGGATCCTATCAATCTCAAATGTTACATCTACAAAGTGGAACATTAACTACACCTTTGATATTGCTGATGTCACTATCGACCCAATGCATTCTGAGCTGCCAATGCATTCTGAGCTGCTGCGTAAGCTGAGTAGCATCAACGACAATCCCAGTGAAGCATCATTGCAGTGCCTCGTCATTGGTTTTCCCACCATGAGCATGGATGAGGATGTTGTCTACATGCTGTCTAAGGCCTGCCCCATGGGTTCGATGGAAGTTGTGATTGCTATTGACATGAAGAAGAAGAAGGTGCAAGGAGTTGCGAAGCTTGTTCCCGGAAAAGACTTCACTTATACGCGTAACTGCACCAGTGAAGTCTCCAAATATCTTAATGAAGATAAGGTAATTATTCTGTTCTAGACCTGTATGAATGGTCTGCTTATCCTATATGTTGAGTTGGTGAAATGAAACCCTACACTTATGGGTTCTTGACAAACCTGTTTGTGCTACTTGCTTAGCAGTCTGATGCCATCATTTTTCCAACTAAGTGAAATGTTAAGATAGCGGAGCTCATGAGGACTGAAAATCTAGGCACTTGTAAAGGATGCCCAATTTTTAAAGAATTGTGAACCAATAGTGCCTTGTCATATTACTCAATTGGCAATTGCTTAGGATGGTCCAAATGACTTGCTAATTGTGGATCGACATTCAAGGTTGTCTTCCCCTTTTGTTCTTGTTAGATCGTAACTCTAGTTGTTAGTGGACTTAATTCAGGCGTGTTTAGCTTGATTACGATGATGGAGTGCAATGAGATGATAGTTTGAACCGCTGTTCTATTCCAAATCAAGCTGCATGAGGTGTATATATCAGCAGATATAACAATTTTTGGGGCTCCAGGCTGTAGTAAGCAAAAAACAAATACTCCCTCTGCTCCAAATTAGTTGTTACTCAAACGGATGTATCTAGCACTGAAATACGTCTAAGATACATCCGTTTCAGCAACAACTAATATGGATCGGAGGTACTCCCTCTGTACACAAATATATAAAAAGTCTTATGATTGTTTACAGAGGGAGTAGTAAATTATGTTCAACTGATTTTGTGTTCCCTTTCATTGTAAAGGAACCGTTTCTCTAACAGAACAACAGAGCTGGTGTACAGATGCATTTAGAGAACTTTTAGATTTCTTTAATGGTACTAAATGTGGGGTGTCATAAGAAGGATCTCACATCATGTGTCGAATGGTGGTCAAAAGTCTGCATAATCATTATAGCGTGGAGGATAGGCATTCAAGCACCCTTTGGTGTAATGCTATCTTTTCGTGGAAAGAAATTATTAGAAAAGAATGAAAACAAGCAGCATAGTTGTTGTGTTACAAAGTTTTTTACTTCCCAAAGATGAGACTATTGAAACCGCCTTAACTGCGCCAGAAAACTAATTTATCTATTATATATATACATATTTCAACTACATTTAGACTTTGCAATGCTATATTTAAAAAAATTGCCAAGTTATGCATTTAAAAAAAACTCACTAAAGCAATCTAATAATAGTTGCAGCACTCATTGATTTCCAGGACAAATAAAAAAGAACGCATGTAGGAATACTATATGATGAAAACATACCTTCGAAAGTACTCTCTCCGTCCCAAAATTCATGTCTTAGATTAGTCTAAATATGGATGTATCAAGTCAGAATTTTGGGACGGAGGGAGTATTTGTCCTGTAGTTTCTTTTGGCTTTGTGGGACCATGATTACTGCGAGTTTTTGTTTGCTGTTCTCTACAACCAATGAACAACATCTGTGTTCATCTTTGATCGAAAAGAAAGTGTATCTTGTTGGTTTTTTTGGTCAAATCATTAGTTGTTTTATTTTAAACAGGCACAAGTGAAGCTTGATGAGCAGACATAAAGGTCATACATGCAGGAATTTGATCGGTAGAGACATCTGAGCTGCTGGTCGAGGGGGGAGGGCTGTTGAATGGATGAGAATATCGCCCTTTGCTACTGATGACTTTATTGTGTTCTATCGCTGCTGCACAATCTTGGGTATATGTCTGCTTAATGTAATGAACTCTTGTGGTACTTGTCTATTGTAATGAACTTTTACCATATTTTTTTCACTGTCGGCTAGAACCTTGGGCTGTTTGGTTGCCACTCTTGAGATTCTAGAGGATAGTATGTGGTGTTGGTTCGTTTGGGATTTGTTCTTGTGGAGTTTGCACGAATTTATTATACATTCTGCATGCGTGTATATTTGTGAGTGAGAGAATAGTTGTGCAATAGTTTCTAGGTAAAGTTTTTACATTGCCATGGCGTAGGTTGGTCTTAGGGCACTGGGCTCCATGGCTTGTGATGGTGCGGGAGAGGTCAGAAAAGTGTGACAATGGCAAGGGAAAAAATAGATGAACACTATAAACAAAGTTTAGGGAAAAAATAGCAATTAAGGAAGAAGTAAATTTTCTTTGAATCTTTTTTTAAACAAACTTGACTAACTGGACTACTCATTAAAAAAATTGACCACGAAAAATTGCCATACAAAAGTTTGAGCATCTCTACTCCTAACTAGTAGAACGCTCCTGCATTGTCTTGGGCTTTTGAAATATTTTGCTGCAACATAATGCATGTTAATTTTCACATGTACAGAATAGATAGCACAGACACATTCGGGTAATAATTGAATATTTTGCTGCAATTATATAAACATAATGTATGTTAAGTTTCACATGTACAGAATAGATAGCACGGACACATTCGGGTAATAATTGAAGTCCACTTAACTTTCTTGATGTGCTTAAGAAATTCTCACCCTGGCCTCCACATTTTCAAACCCCACACCTAGCTCATCTACTCTGGTCTCATACACGACATGCTACTCCACCCATTTATACGCAGTAGTAGTTCGGTCTAGTCGTGTACTCCATCCATTGGTACGCAGTGGTGGTTTGGTGGATGCGTTCATTGGGGTGTCCTGCCCAACAAGACAGTGGCGTGGCCCAACGTCGTTGTTGATCAAAGATCAGTGCGTTTCCTACAATATATTTTTAGGAAGACGAAGTAATGGCCCTCTTTCCTCTACATCAGTGCAGCTTTGCTGGCTTATCAGCTCGATGGACACCTTCTACACAGCCAGGCACGTATCCGTGGACACCTTCTCTGTTCCAATTTTTGCATTCATTGGAATTTTACTTTTAGAGCTTATAAAATCTTAGATATTGCTTACAAAAGGCTGAGTGCAGATTGCATATTCTTTAGTGCATATTTTGAGTGCAGACTGCATATTCTTTAGTAATATGCAAAGGCTGAGTGCAAGACACAATGTTTTGATTGCAGTCTTGTAAATTACATATTCTTTAACAAGTAAATGCCTTCCGATGTTTTGATGCTCTGTTGTTTCAGGCACCACCAATGCAAAATACTAAACTATGTAGCCCACCAAAGCAAATTACATCTACTAAGTGATCTAAACAGCAAATAAAACATGCTAGGTATATGTTGTCGAAAATATTCAGTTGGAAAAAGGTGTTCTGATCACGAGCATAATTCTCTAAAATAGTTTGAAAGCATATGTAGGGGAGATAACATTGTTTGTTTCACTGTTATATCTAGGATAGAGGTGTATGTTACCGCAAGCAGTATAGTAGCGTAGATATTTGTATAGTGCTCCCATCTTAGTACATGCGATTCTGGAAAAATAGTGCATGTTGGAAATACGTGTTTGGTCATTATTCAAATGAACATGTAGGCCCCTATGTCCTATATATATATCATGTTTCTTTCAGTCCTCACTCTGATATCATAATTTTACAAGGAAAAAATGAAACTGGTGTAGATGAGCATTTAATTAGCCATCATACGCATATTCATTTTCCCAAGAACGTTGGTGTGTGCTACACTACACCCACCGATTATACTTATGTTTGGTTTATTTTCTCAACATAAGTAATTTTACATTTTCACCCCCTAAGTAATCCCAGAGAGCGAGGGAGGGGAGGTGGAAAGGAGCACAACTGCATGGATACGTGTTTGAAATTCAAAGTGAGTGAAGATGGGGGTGGACCATGGATTGTAAGCTGGATACACCATTAAAAAGGGGATTGTGCATGAAAAATATGCAAATGTGAGATTGATTTTTTAAGCCACCAGAAAACTCTACTACTAATTGGTATTGATAAAAACAAATTGGGCTATGCATGTCACTCAGCGAGTACAACATGACAGTAATTCCTCCTGTACATTCGTAAAAACATCACAAACTACTGACAAATGCACTATATTGTTATTGTAAAGCGTGTTTCGGTGAAATATTTGAATCTCAGCCCTTGGAAATCCACTACTGCCTGAGTTGACCAACCACATCCTTGTCTAATATAGGCAAAATCAGGGACCTAAGGGTCAATATTTGTCAATGTTTCGAAGGCTCACAAAGGCTAGATAATTCTCTCGAGCCTTTCCATATTTTTCCCTCAAGAGGCCTTGTTTGGAAGGTATTATCTGATAATTGTTGGTTTCAATGACAACAGAAAAGAGAGTTGAAGGTCTAAATAACAAATATTGGAAGGATAGAATGGCATTTGCTTTAAATAGAACTAGTTAGTTGAGGCTAGAACAACAACATATGAAGCTAACATGGCTCTAGCAACTACCAAAGTACATTTTAAGCAAGCATGCCTGACCAACTACAGACCATATAAACGCTAGTGCTGAAAGACACACAGCTCCATGTATCCTTGCGTTCTTGGCTATCTCTATACCTCCCCTTTGTCTGGATGGTCTTCTCAATGTTGCAGGAGCCACTATTGCCATTATTTGCTGCTCCTCCTACATCACCACTACAAAAAAAACCACTTCCGTGATGATACGTGTTTGTCACAGTAGGTCACGTTTTCTATCATGCATGTACATCCATGACGATTTTATGACAGAATCAAGATAGTCATACCTGTGCTGTCGTAGAAGTGTTCCATGACAATACCAAAATTATCATCACGGAAGTGTCCACTTCCATGACGATAAATGGCACGTCATGGAAGTGTTTTCATCAAGGGTAACCGACACGTGGTATCCACCGTAACGGGTTGCCGTTAAGCTATCGGGTTCCGATTTGGATCCGGTAACCCATTAACAGCCCGGACCAATGGGGATTTTCCACGTGTAAAATTCTCATTCACCGGAGAATCCACGTGACGGCTTAGCGTTGCGACAGATGTCATCCGTACATTGGAGGGAACGCGCCTATGTTACCTCGACACGTGGCAGGGCCCAACAGTAGCCCATTTAAGATAAAAAGGCCGGCCCAACCAAGGGCCCACAAGATTTTGTCATACTCTACTAGGCCAGCCCGTTAATAACCTACCATGGTTTGGGCCAAATTATGGCCCACATAAGATCCGGCCTGTTAGATGTCTGCCATGTTTTGGGCCAAATGACAGCCCACAACAGATCTGACCCGTTAATAGTCTGCCAAGTTTTGGGCCAAATGACGGCCCATATAGGATCCGACCCGTTAACCGTCGGAAATTCTTTGGGCCAAATTACGACACATATATGATATGGCCCGTTAAGAGGCACTGTGCTTTCGACCGCATTGGGGGCCCATTTGAAGTACGGATTCTTAAATGCCCATGTAATAGTTCAACCTGATATTACTTTCGGCCTGTTAATGACCATTGGTACATATGGGCCGTTGTCGGCCCTGTTTCACTTTTGGTCATTTAACGACCTATGTTGCATGTGGGCCTATTTCTAGGCCGAAGTGACTTTCGACCTCTTAAAGGCCCATAGTCTTTGTGGATATATTTTAACCCAACCTGACTGTTGGCCCATTCAAGGCCTGTGAGATAACTGGGCCTAATGATGGCCCGCTTTGCATCCGGCCTGCTTGTGACCCATCATGTTATTCGCCCAACTGTGTCCCTACAAATATTTTGGCCTTCTACCAGCCCATCTTGTTGTTGAGCCAATCATGGGCCTCCAACACTGTTCAGGCCCAATCTACTTTTTGAACTGCTAAAAGCCCATTCTTTTTTCTGGCCCAACTTAGGCAACTGGTTTACTCGGCGTGTTAAAGGCCTGAAACTAATAGTTGGTGAGTTTACGTCTAGGCCTGCTATTGGCCGGGCATGATCGTAGGCCCACGTTACGGTCCATTTACAGCGATTGGCGGGCCGACCAGTTTTAGTACCATAAATTTTTTATATAATAAACCGCATGTTTAGGCCCATTGCGCTCTGTCAAAGCTTGCAACCTTTTCAAGGAGCGACGACAGCATATACAGAAATTAAATTACCGTATCATGACAAAGAATATACCTAGACTATGCAACAAAGAAATTACTGTATACTATGTGCACTGGGCATAAAAGTTCGCCGCCAGTGATAATAAAGCGCAACCAGACAACAAATTGCATACACTGGGCATCAAAGAACACCACCAGTGCAAATAAACACGCCGCCTAAAATAATATACAGAACCGATAGCACTTCAACACAGTTCAAGAAAGGTTAGCCCTACCTGGGAGCTGAAGTGCAAGCAACTGAGCAAGCTGATGACTGCACTTGTTTGACATTTATATCCAACTCTAGCTGCATAGCATCAATGGCAGTTCTTGGCGTCAGTGATATCACCCTGAAAGACAAAAAAGCAGACAGATAACATGCTTTGCACATATAAGCAACAATGTTGTCGATTCATCCCATTTCTTAGTGGCAAATAAAGAGACCTGAATTACAATAGAATAAAAAATGTTCACACTTAAGACATGGCAGGAAATGGCATTGTGCAGGAGTGGCCAGCTTCACCACACCACTAGATTACAGATCAAGAACACAAGCATACATGCAGTGCTAAAGAATGTATAAGCACCGATGGTGAGTGTACTATCAATTTATCCCATTTAAGATTGGTAAATAAAGAGACATGATTTAAATAACATGAACGTAATATGCATTGTTCATAGTTAAGACATAGCAGGATATGACATTGTCCTCGAGTTGGTAGTTTGACCACACCACTGGATTACAGATCAACAAGCATACATGCAGTGCTAAGGAAGATCACTTGCTATGTTTAGTTTAATTTACATAGTATGAATAAGGAACTAGGTTGTACAACTAAAAAATGAAATTGAGGATAAACTTATGTTTATGAACTTCTTTGTAATAAACTTTAAACATGGAATTTGATACAAACTACAAAAATAAACAACAACTGCGGTCATTGCTATCCAAATATACACAACAAAGTTTGAAGGCCCGAGAAGGACAAACATACGTTAGCAATGAAGACCGACTCTATAAAGTCCTTTTCCATGTTAATGGGCGGGCAATTCAAGAAGTTTACCACTAAGTCTTCTTCATAAGCATTGCCTTTATTCTACAATTTGTTAAAAGTAAATATTGAAGTGATAATATATGAACAAATGGAGATTGTTTAAGCTAAGATGCAGAGTAATGCTACATAATCAACTAGCTATAAATGTAGGTACAACATACAGGCAAAAGTTACTAGCAAGAGTAATGCAGAGCTAAACATCTACAGTAGCATTGGTTTTATCCAACATTTCGGTAAGAGTAAACATAGACCAGATGTGTACAAAATGGACGCCAAGGGAAAATAAGCTGCAAAGTGATGGTACATGAACAACTAGCTGGCAATATAAGTAAAGTGATAAAGGACAACACATACTTACAAGAACAATGTAGAGCTAAACTTCTTCATAAGCATTGAGTTTATTCTACACTAATGTAAGCATTAATATAGATCTGATTAATGCTTTATTCTGGTTCTCTATTAAAAGGAGGCCTTAATATCCCTTAGTTTCCAATATGGACCCCGCTGCCACGGGAGGGTAGGACAAAAGATGTCATGCAAGTTCTTTCCATAAGCACGTATGACTATATACAGAATACATGCCTACATTATATCGATGAACTGGAACTAGTGCCGTATCGCCCTAAGTTATAACTGTCTCATGGTGAATATCGTCCAACAAGTCACCGATCCAATGCCTACGAATTTATCTTATATTATTTTTGCTAAGTTACTACTGCTATCATCACCGTTACACTTGCTACAGAATTAGTGCTATCACTATTACCGTTACTATTACTGTTGTCACTACTATAAAAACTATCATATTACTTTGTTGCTGATTACTTGCTGCAGATAATTAATCTCCAGGTGTGGTTGAATTGACAACTCAGCTGCTAATACCTTCAAATATTCTTTGGCCCCCCTTGTGTCGAATGTCTAAATTTGGGTTGAATAATCTACCCTCGAAAACTGTTGCGATCCCCTATACTTGTGGGTTATCAGCGAGCAACCATATATATGCACATAGCAGTTGAACACGCAAGGAAAATCTGTCCACAAGCTGAGCGCCAACGGACAACAGAGCGCGCCGACAGACGTGAGCAGAGCGCGCCAACGGATGTGAGCAGAGCGCGCCGACGAACGTGAGAAGAGTGCACTGCGGCGCCTAACGACGAGCACAACGCACCAAGGGATGCGAGCAGAGGCCGACATAGTGATACATGGCAAATAAGACGAACTATGCGAGCGATGGCGGAGAGATCAAGCATGAATCATATTAGAGTTGCATGTGCGATACGTGGCATATAGTTGATCCACCCGAGCTGTTTGTGATGGAATAAGCCGTGTGTGTTGTGGGCAAACGCTTGCTAGTATACAACCGTCTGCAATTGATGAATTCATGGCCGACATGTTGAAGGGTTTCGTAGTAATTTCAAAAAAATTCCTATGCTCACGCAAGATCATGGTGATTCATAGCAACGAGAGGGGGAGAGTGTGATCTACGTACCCTTGTAGATCGACAACGGAAGCGTTTGGTTGATGTAGTCGTACGTCTCCACGGCCCGACCGATCAAGCACCGAAACTACGGCACCTCCGAGTTCTAGCATACGTTCAGCTCGATGACGATCCCCGGACTCCGATCCAGCAAAGTGTCGGGGAAGAGTTCCGTCAGCACGACGGCGTGGTGACGATCTTGATGTACTACTGTCGCAGGGCTTCGCCTAAGCACCGCTACAATATTATCGAGGACTATGGTGGAAGGGGGCACCGCACACGGCTAAGAATATGATCACGTGGATCAACTTGTTTCTCTAGGGGTGCCCCTGCCTCCGTATATAAAGGTTCAAGGGAGGGGGGCCGGACGGCCACGGTGTGGCGCGCCAGGACGAGTCCTACTCCTTCTGGGAGTAGGACTCCCCCCCTTTCCTAGTTGGAATAGGATTCGTGGAGGGGGGAAAAGAGGAGAGAGAGGAGGAAGGGGGCCGGCCCCCTCTCCTTGTCCAATTCGTACCAAGGGGGGGATGGGCGCGTGGCCCATCTCTGGCCACCTCTCCTCTCTTCCACTAAGGCCCACTAAGGCCCATATACCTCCCGGGGGGTTCCGGTAACCTCCCGGTACTCCGGTAAAATCCCGATTTCACCCGGAACACTTCCGATATCCAAACATAGGCTTCCAATATAACAATCTTTATGTCTCGACCATTTCGAGACTCCTCGTCATGTCCGTGATCACATCCGGGACTCCGAACAACCTTCGGTACATCAAAATGCATAAACTCATAATATAACTGTCATTGTAACCTTAAGCGTGCGGACCCTACGGGTTCGAGAACAATGTAGACATGACCGAGACACGTCTCCGGTTAATAACCAATAGCGGAACCTGGATGCTCATATTGGCTCCTACATATTCTACGAAGATCTTTTATCGGTCAGACCTCATAACAACATACGTTGTTCCCTTTATCATCGGTATGTTACTTACCCGAGATTTGATCGTCGGTATCCTATACCTAGTTCAATCTCATTACCGGCAAGTCTCTTTACTCGTTCTGTAATACATCATCCCGCAACTAACTCATTAGTTGCAATGCTTGCAAGGCTTAAGTGATGTGCATTACCGAGAGGGCCCAGCGATACCTCTCCGACAATCAGAGTGACAAATCCTAATCTCGAAATACGCCAACCCAACATGTACCTTTGGAGACACCTATAGAGCTCCTTTATAATCACCCAGTTACGTTGTGACGTTTGGTAGCACACAAAGTGTTCCTCCGGCAAACGGGAGTTGCATAATCTCATAGTCATAGGAACATGTATAAGTCATGAAGAAAGCAATAGCAACATACTAAACGATCGGGTGCTAAGCTAATGGAATGGGTCATGTCAATCAGATCATTCAACTAATGATGTGATCCCGTTAATCAAATAACAACTCTTTGTCCATGGTTAGGAAACATAACCATCTTTGATTAACGAGCTAGTCAAGTAGAGGCATACTAGTGACACTCTGTTCGTCTATGTATTCACACATGTATTATGTTTCCGGTTAATACAATTCTAGCATGAATAATAAAATTTTATCATGATATAAGGAAATAAATAATAACTTTATTATTGCCTCTAGGGCATATTTCCTTCAGTCTCCCACTTGCACTAGAGTCAATAATCTAGATTACACAGTAATGATTCTAACACCCATGGAGCCTTGGTACTGATCATGTTTTGCTCGTGGAAGAGGCTTAGTCAACTGGTCTGCAACATTTAGATCCGTATGTATCTTGCAAATCTCTATGTCTCCCACCTGGACTAAATCCCGGATGGAATTGAAGCATCTCTTGATGTGCTTGGTTCTCTTGTCAAATCTGGATTCCTTCGCCAAGGCAATTGCACCAGTATTGTCACAAAAGATTTTCATTGGACCCGATGCACTATGTACGACACCTAGATCGGATATGAACTCCTTCATCCAGACTCCTTCATTTGCTGCTTCCGAAGAAGCTATGTATTCCGCTTCACACGTAGATCCCGCCACGACGCTTTGTTTAGAACTGCACCAACTGACAGCTCCACCGTTTAATGTAAATACGTATCCGGTTTGTGATTTAGAATCGTCCGGATCAGTGTCAAAGCTTGCATCAACGTAACCGTTTATGATGAGCTCTTTGTCACCTCCATATACGAGAAACATATCCTTAGTCCTTTTCAGGTACTTCAGGATGTTCTTGACCGCTGTCAAGTGATCCACTCCTAGATTACTTTGGTACCTCCCTGCTAGACTTATAGCAAGGCACACATCAGGTCTGGTACACAGCATTGCATACATGATAGAGCCTATGGCTGAAGCATAGGGAACATCTTTCATCTTCTCTCTATCTTCTGCAGTGGTCGGGCATTGAGTCCGACTCAACTTCACACCTTGTAACACAAGCAAGAACCCTTTCTTTGCTTGATCCATTTTGAACTTCTTCAAAATCTTGTCAAGGTATGTGCTTTGTGAAAGTCCAATTAAACGTCTTGATCTATCTCTATAGATCTTTATGCCTAATATGTAAGCAGCTTCACCGAGGTCTTTCATTGAAAAACTCTTATTCAAGTATCCCTTTATGCTATCCAGAAATTCTATATCATTTCCAATCAGTAATATGTCATCCACATATAATATCAGAAATGCTACAGAGCTCCCACTCACTTTCTTGTAAATACAGGCTTCTCCAAAAGTTTGTATAAAACCAAATGCTTTGATCACACTATCAAAGCGTTTATTCCAACTCCGAGAGGCTTGCACCAGTCCATAAATGGATAGCTGGAGCTTGCACACTTTGTTAGCTCCCTTTGGATCGACAAAACCTTCCGGTTGCATCATATACAACTCTTCTTCCAGAAATCCATTCAGGAATGCAGTTTTGACATCCATCTGCCAAATTTCATAATCTCATAAAATGCGGCAATTGCTAACATGATTCGGACAGACTTAAGCATCGCTACGGGTGAGAAGGTCTCATCGTAGTCAATCCCTTGAACTTGCCGAAACCCTTTTGTGACAAGTCGAGCTTTGTAGACAGTAATATTACCGTCGGCGTCAGTCTTCTTCTTGAAGATCCATTTATTCTCAATTGCTTGCCGATCATTGGGCAAGTCAACCAAAGTCCATACTTTGTTCTCATACATGGATCCCATCTCAGATTTCATGGCTTCAAGCCATTTTGCGGAATCTGGGCTCACCATCGCTTCTTCATAGTTCGTAGGTTCATCATGATCTAGTAGCATGACTTCCAGAACAGGATTACCGTACCACTCTGGTGCGGGTCTCACTCTGGTTGATCTACGAGGTTCAGTAGTATCTTGTTCTGAAGTTTCATGATCATTATCATTAGCTTCCTCACTAATTGGTGTAGGTGTCACAGAAATAGTTTTCTGTGAAGCACTACTTTCCAATAAGGGAGCAGGTACAGGTACCTCGTCAAGTTCTACTTTCCTCCCACTCACTTCTTTCGAGAGAAACTCCTTTTCCAGAAAGTTTCCGAACTTAGCAACAAAAGTCTTGCCTTCGGATCTGTGATAGAAGGTGTATCCAATAGTCTCCTTTGGATATCCTATGAAGACACATTTCTCCGATTTGGGTTCGAGCTTATTAGGTTGAAGCTTTTTCACATAAGCATCGCAGCCCCAAACTTTCAGAAACAACAACTTTGGTTTCTTGCCAAACCATAGTTCATAAGGCATCGTCTCAACGGATTTTGATGGTGCCCTATTTAACGTGAATGCGGCCGTCTCCAAAGCACAACCCCAAAACGATAGCGGTAAATCAGTAAGAGACATCATAGATCGCACCATATCTAGTAAAGTACGATTACGACGTTCGGACGCACCATTACGCTGTGGTGTTCCGGGTGGCGTGAGTTGCGAAACTATTCCGCATTGTTTCAAATGTACACCAAACTCGTAACTCAAATATTCTCCTCCACGATCAGATCGTAGAAACTTTATTTTCTTGTTACGATGATTTTCAACTTCACTGTGAAATTCTTTGAACTTTTCAAACGTTTCAGACTTATGTTTCACTAAGTAGATATACCCATATCTGCTTAAGTCATCCGTGAAGGTGAGAAAATAACGATATCCGCCACGAGCCTCAATATTCATCGGACCACATACATCTGTATGTATGATTTCCAACAAATCTGTTGCTCTATTCATAGTACCGGAGAACGGCGTTTTAGTCATCTTGCCCATGAGGCACGGTTCGCAAGTACAAAGTGATTCATAATCAAGTGGTTCCAAAAGTCCATTAGTATGGAGTTTCTTCATGCGCTTTACACCGATATGACCTAAACGGCAGTGCCACAAATAAGTTGCACTATCATTATCAACTCTGCATCTTTTGGCTTCAACATTATGAATATGTGTGTTACTACTATCGAGATTCAATAAGAATAGACCACTCTTCAAGGGTGCATGACCATAAAAGATATTATTCATATAAATAGAACAACCATTATTCTCCGATTTAAATGAATAACCGTCTCGCATCAAACAAGATCCAGATATAATGTTCATGCTTAACACTGGCACCAAATAACAATTATTTAGGTCTAATATTAATCCCGAAGGTAGATGTAGAGGTAGCGTGCCGACTGCGATCACATCGACTTTGGAACCGTTTCCCACGCGCATCGTCACCTCGTTCTTAGCCAATCTTCGCTTAATCCATAGTCCCTGTTTCGAGTTGCAAATATTAGCAACAGAACCAGTATCAAATACCCAGGTGCTACTGCGAGCATTAGTAAGGTACACATCAATAACATGTGTATCACATATACCTTTGTTCACCTTGCCATCCTACTTATCCGCCAAATACTTGGGGCAGTTCCGCTTCCAGTGACCAGTCTGCTTGCAGTAGAAGCACTCAGTTTCAGGCTTAGGTCCAGACTTGGGTTTCTTCTCTTGAGCAGCAACTTGCTTGCTGTTCTTCTTGAAGTTCCCCTTCTTCTTCCCTTTGCCCTTTTTCTTGAAACTAGTGGTCTTGTTGACCATCAACACTTGATGCTCCTTTTTGATTTCTACCTCCGCAGCTTTCAGCATTGCGAAGAGCTCGGGAATAGTCTTATTCATCCCTTGCATATTGTAGTTCATCACGAAGCTCTTGTAGCTTGGTGGCAGTGATTGGAGAATTTTGTCAATGACGCAATCATCTGGAAGATTAACTCCCATTTGAATCAAGTGATTATTATACCCAAACATTTTGAGTATATGCTCACTGACAGAACTGTTCTCCTCCATCTTGCAGCTATAGAACTTATTGGAGACTTCATATCTCTCAATCCGGGCATTTGCTTGAAATATTAACTTCAACTCATGGAACATCTCATACGTTCAAAACGTCGTTGAAGTCCCGGTTCTAAGCCGTAAAGCATGGCACACTGAACTATCGAGTAGTCATCAGCTTTGCTCTGCCAGACATTCACAACATCTGGTGTTGCTCCAGCAGCAGGCCTGGCACCCAGCGGTGCTTCCAGGACGTAATTCTTCTGTGCAGCAATGAGGATAATCCTCAAGTTACGGACCCAGTCCGTGTAATTGCTACCATCATCTTTCAACTTTGCTTTCTCAAGGAACGCATTAAAATTCAACGGAACAACAGCATGGGCCATTTATCTACAATCATACATAAACAAGCAAGATACTATCAGGTACTAAGTTCAAGATAAATTTAGATTCAGTTAATCATATTACTTAAAGAACTCCCACTTAGATAGACATCACTCTAATCCTCTAAGTGATTACGTGATCCAAATCAACTAAACCATGTCCGATCATCACGTGAGATGGAGTAGTTTCATTGGTGAACATCACTATGTTGATCATATCTACTATATGATTCACGCTCGACCTTTCGGTCTCCATGTTCCGAGGCCATATCTGTATATGCTTGGCTCGTCAAGTATAACCTGAGTATTCCGCGTGTGCAACTGTTTTGCACCCGTTGTATTTGAACGTAGAGCCTATCACACCCGATCATCACGTGGTGTCTCAGCACGAAGAACTTTCGCAACGGCGCATACTCAGGGAGAACACTTCTTGATAATTTAGTGAGAGATCATCTTATAATGCTACCATCAATCAAAGCAAGATAAGATGCATAAAAGATAAACATCACATGCAATCAATATAAGTGATATGATATGGCCATCATCATCTTGTGCTTTTGATCTCCATCTCCGAAGCACCGTCATGATCGCCATCGTCACCGGCGCGACACCTTGATCTCCATCATAGCATCGTTGTCGTCTCGCCAATCTTTATGCTTCCACGACTATCGCTACCGCTTAGTGATAAAGTAAAGCATTACAGCGCGATTGCATTGCATACAATAAAGCGACAACCATATGGCTCCTGCCAGTTGCCGATAACTCGGTTACAAAACATGATCATATCATACAATAAAATTTAGCATCATGTCTTGACCATATCACATCACAACATGCCCTGCAAAAACAAGTTAGACGTCCTCTACTTTGTTGTTGCATGTTTTACATGGCTGCTACGGGCTTAAGGAAGAACCAATCTTACCTACGCATCAAAACCACAACGATAGTTTGTCAAGTTGGTGCTGTTTTAACCTTCGCAAGGACCGGGCGTAGCCACACTCGGTTCAACTAAAGTTGGAGAAACTGTCACCCGCAAGCCACCTATGTGCAAAGCACGTCGGGAGAACCGGTCTCGCGTAAGCGTACGTGTAATGTCGGTCCGGGCCGCTTCGTCCAACAATACCGCCGAACCAAAGTATGACATGCTGGTAAGCAGTATGACTTATATCTTCCACAACTCACTTGTGTTCTACTCGTGCATATAACATCAACATATAAAACCTAGGCTCGGATGCCACTAAAGGGTTTCGTAGTAATTTCAAAAAAATTCCTACGCTCACGCAAGATCATGGTGATGCATAGAACCAGAGGGAGAGAGTGTGATCTACGTACCCTTGTAGATCGACAACGGAAGTGTTTGGTTGATGTAGTCGTACGTCTCCACGGCCCGACCGATCAAGACCAAAACTACGGCACCTCCGAGTTCTAGCACACGTTCAGCTCGATGACGATCCCCGGACTCCGATCCAACAAAGTGTCGGGGAAGAGTTCCGTCAGCACGACGGCGTGGTGACGATCTTGATGTACTACTGTCGCAGGGCTTCGCCTAAGCACCGCTACAATATTATCGAGGACTATGGTGGAAGGGGCACCGCACACGGCTAAGAATATGATCACGTGGATCAACTTGTTTCTCTAGGGGTGCCCCTGCCTCCGTATATAAAGGTTCAAGGGAGGGGGGCCGGCCGGCCAAGGTGTGGCGCACCAGGAGGAGTCCTACTCCTTCTGGGAGTAGGACTCCCCCCCTTTCCTAGTTGGAATAGGATTTGTGGAGGGGGGAAAATAGGAGAGAGAGGAGGAAGGGGGGCCGGCCCCCTCTCCTTGTCCAATTCGGACCAAGGGGGGGAGGGGCGCGCGGCCCATCTCTGGCCACCTCTCCTCTCTTCCACTAAGGCCCATATACCTCCCGGGGGGTTCCGGTAACCTCCCGGTACTCCGGTAAAATCCCAATTTCACCCGGAACACTTCTGATATCCAAACATAGGCTTCCAATATATCAATCTTTATTTCTCGACCATTTCGAGACTCCTCGTCATTTCCGTGATCACATCCGGGACTCCGAACAACCTTCGGTACATCAAAATGCATAAACTCATAATATAACTGTCATTGTAACCTTAAGCGTGCGGACCCTACGGGTTCGAGAACAATGTAGACATGACCGAGACACGTCTCCGATCAATAACCAATAGCGGAACCTGGATGCTCATATTGGATCCTACATATTCTACGAAGACCTTTTATTGGTCAGACCGCATAACAACATACTATGTTCCCTTTGTCATCGGTATGTTACTTGCCCGAGATTCGATCGTCGGTATCCTATACCTAGTTCAATCTCGTTACCGACAAGTCTCTTTACTCGTTCTGTAATACATCATCCCGCAACTAACTCATTAGTTGCAATGCTTGGAAGGCTTAAGTGATGTGCATTAGCGAGAGGGCCCATAGATACCTCTCCGACAATCGGAGTGACAAATCCTAATCTCGAAATACGCCAACCCAACATGTACCTTTGGAGACACCTGTAGAGCTCCTTTATAATCACCCAGTTACGTTGTGACGTTTGGTAGCACACAAAGTGTTCCTCCGGCAAACGGGAGTTGCATAATCTCATAGTCATAGGAACATGTATAAGTCATGAAGAAAGCAATAGCAACATACTAAACGATCAGGTGCTAAGCTAATGGAATGGGTCATGTCAATCAGATCATTCAACTAATGATGTGATCCCGTTAATCAAATAACAACTCTTTCTCCATGGTTAGGAAACATAACCATCTTTGATTAACGAGCTAGTCAAGTAGAGGCATACTAGTGACACTCTGTTCGTCTATGTATTCACACATGTATTATGTTTCCGGTTAATACAATTCTAGCATGAATAATAAACTTTTATCATGATATAAGGAAATAAATAATAACTTTATTATTGCCTCTAGGGCATATTTCCTTCACATGTTCCCTAGTGTGGTCTGTGTGCGATGTGATATGCTCTGTCTCTAGAACATCAACATATGTACTTATAAGAACAATATTGCATGACCAAATTAAGCATACAATTACATAAGTGACTACACACATAACATTTCCACACACCAAAGTAAGCAATTATATGCATACTAAACTAGGAGAAACGAGCATATAATCATCTACATCTTGTTGCGACGACGTTTGCCATTGCTCTGCTTCCGGCTGGGTCCTTGGTCGTGAATGGTTAATAAAATCTTAGTCTATTTCATATTAAGGTCAAAATAGTACTACCAATCTACGAGTCTCATACGATGCCATTTCAACGATTGTACCACAAAAGCCTGAAATATTACAAGGTTCAAATTCTAGAGTTACATGGCTCATATTCAAAGATTACAAGGTTCAAACTGATATTAGAAATGAAATTCAGCTCATTCAGCTGCAAACGCTAGTGCTGATCAACTAGACATGGATATAAGAGAGGTTCGAACTAAAAATCAAAATAATAAGGCCGCTTTCGAAACCTCGTCATTTCTGCAAAGGTATCAGCCGCTGACAAGTCATGTATGGGTTTGACAAAATGACTTCCAATTACTCTTATGCTCTTCCAATACGAAGTTTAGCTTTTTTGGAGCCTCTTCCATTCTGCAGTAGCTGCCGCTTTGATCAACAAACCATTCATCTTTCCTAATTAAATGTGTGTTCAACCTCAGTACCTTCAGCACCCTTGCTCTGGCAAGAAAGAACCTGGCGAATGTAATCTCTGGTAAGGTCCCTCGGTAGGAGTTCAAAGTAATTTTTGAGAGATGCAGATCCAGGCATTCGATGTGATTCTCGTTATAAACATTATCCACCTCCGGACCTATTATTATCTGCAAAAGAAGAAAACGTGTTAGTGCCTACATGCATTTTTAACACTACTACATGCCTATTTGGTTTGCAGTATTTGTAAAATGCACCAACGTTCCATCTTTGATCTGACAAGATTAACATGGGCATTTGATTACAATCTAGTAAAATGTAGCCTTCTTCACAAGAGGTTGGAGTGGATGAAAAATTCCCTAAGAAAACTAGTACAGATGAATCCAAAGGAGAAATGCTTATGGATTGTAACCATATGAATCAAGCAACAAATATGGGGTGGGGAGTGTATGTCCTGAAATCCTTCAAAATTCCTTTAGAAACGTAGTACATTGTCATTGTAAACTTGGGAAAAGGTGCAAAAAATTAAACTCCCTTATGGTTAACATTTAACAGGAAAGGAACATCACCTCGATATACAGCTTCTTTAGGCACGGAAAGCATCTCAGGAAACTGACAACTTGGTCCAGGTTGGGGCCAACAGATTCTAGTGCCAAGACCTTCACTGTGCGTAGAATCTGGGTGAAGCTTTGCTGGATTATAGACGAACATACTTCTTCAAAACTAGAAATAATGTTGATATCAAGAAGGAGAGGTAGAAAGCGACTGTTGTACCTTAGTAGTGTTTGAAAGACGAGTAGCCCACCACTGTCAATTTTAGTGCAGAAATGACATTGATTCTTGTTGGACCTTGTTGAGCAACTACAAGTAATCTCTCAAGTGAAGGTGTGTCCTCAGTGACCATATTTTGGTTCACCTTTTGTGATCTCTCATTGCAGCACCGGCAACACACATAAATAGTCCGGAGAGTCCTGAAGGTGATGTGGAAGCTACTCGACTAATTCATCGCCTGAAGACGAAGGAACTCGAGTGCAGTACAACCACGGAGCAGGCGCTCCATGTCATCCTTTGGGATGCAGATCCCGACGAGCTTGAGGTGCTTCAGTCGTGGTAGAACAAGAGTGAGCGCGTCATTAAGGGGGGGAATGGCAGTTCATGAACTTGGCGAGGCGCAGCGTGGGCACGAAGCGAAGCGCGGACGTTGGCAGTGAGCGCATATGCCCATCATTAAAACTGAGGTCCTCGAGCAAATCTAGGAAGGGGGATCAGAACCACTCGTCAAGCTTGGCCCGATCCTTGCCATTGGAACGGAACTTGCCCATGATAAGGCCTCTGATTGGGTAATGGTGACTGCCGAGGATCTGGGAGAACACATCCAAGCTTTTGGTGATAGCCATGGCAGAGCTCGTGGGCGTCGAGGAGGTCGCAAGGGCTGGAGAGCCATAGGGGGCGCCACCATCGAGAAAGGGCAGTTGACCTCGCCCCATATTTGATGTGGAGGAGGGATATGATGAGTGTCGACATATCATCGGGGAGGCTGCTGATGAAGTCTAGACCTGCTGGAGTCGCTTGCGGCTCTTTCTCGACCCGCCTCCGCTTGTTGGCAGCCTTGTTCTCCACCTCGCCGACGGCGACGGAAACCACTATCTCCATATTCACATCGCGCTCCAGTGCTGCAGCAGCCCCGGATTTGCCACTCCCTCCGATGGGGCACTTCAGCGGCATTCTCATACACTGATGACTTTGAAGACTAACAGCGGCGTCGAGGATGCGGGCGGAGAGAGAGGATTGTGTGTGTGGCGAGGATGGGGGGTGCCGGCTTTGAGGACTGAGAGCAGCGTCGAGGATGCGAGCGGAGAGAGAGGATTGTGTGTCTAGCGAGGATGGGGGGTGCAGCCGCTTGGGCGCGCCATTAATACGGACCAGTGGGAGCGAGGTGGGCGGCGGTCAAAGGCTGTCTCGCTTCCCGATAAGCCTGCACGGAGGACTTTTGGCATTCCTATACCATCATTTCACGGAGCGAGGCGGGCGCGCCATTAATATGGAGCAGTGGGAGCGAGGTGGGCGGTGGTCAAAGGGCTGGCTCACCTCCCGGTGAGCCTGCACGGCAGACTGCTGGCACGCCTACTGTCATTTCACACAGCTACTAGCACGCCCCATGGCGAGTGCGTAGCAAACACGCGCATGCCTCGGTCTCCCGGTCTGCCTGCTAGAATGCGTCTCGTCAACTCCGCATGCTCGTGCGGCACACAAGATGCATGCGCGGCACGTATTATATTGATTTTTCCTTTTTGATGATTAATTCTGCCGCTTTATTGCTTAACCGAAACATGACACTTACATTGTTGGTCTAACGCACACGGTTCGAATAAAGAGTTCGTTTGCGATATTGGTTGATAATTATTTATAATTTCCTGTATGTAAGAAGATTATATCAAAACTTGTCTCAAATTTGAAATAATAATAATATCATAGGCTATTGGTGTCCATATGATACCACGATAAGTTTCATGAATTTCAACTTAGTTTTGGATTTATTGGATTTTAAAATCAAGATTTTAGATGTTAGAAATTTCTTGCATGGGGACTAAACATGCACCCAGGGACACGTATACATATGATTTTGCAATCCATTTTCGTGTACTATCATGGGTCTCTTGTAGATCAAATTTGATTTTGCACATTTAAATCCCTGGGAGATCAATCAATGTATAAAAAACGAATAGATGTTATCTATTTTTTCAATTTTCAACACTGAACTCCGTTGGTCGCATGTTCGCCGCAGAAAAAGTTTGACATGCATCTTTGGACCACATGCACGCGGTGCTCCTAGGACACTCATTGCCGTGGGCCCGCGAGGTCGTCGTCCAGCACTATGACATGCGACGAGAGAGGTTAATTTGACCAACAAGGATGGTCATTTTTTGGTTCTTGTTATACATATGGTAGGAGTGTATATATATAGTACGCATTGAAGAGGGTGGCCGGGGGCAATACTACGCGTCATATAGGACACTCACTGTGGGCCTGCGAGGTTGTCCTCCATCACTTTGACCCAACAAGGAGCTTTTTTTTGGGTTGTGTTGCGGTAGGAGTATATAGTACGCGTCGAAGAGGGGAGGAGGGGGCCGGGGCAACACATATATACTACACACACGTCACGAATCGATCTCGCTCCGTGTGGGGACTTTTCGGTTTCCGAGGTAGGTGCCACAAAGAAGTTGTGCATATTGGGTATTAAAAACATCACCAACACACTGGGCCACGTGCAGACGATGGTTGTCACTCATTCACCTGCGACTCTTCCCTCCATGGGCCCGTGAGGTCGTCGTCCATCTAATATATGACACAATGAGAAAGGTAATTTGACGAATAAGGAGGATTATTTTCGGGTTGTGTTACGGTATGTACGTAGGAGTATATATTATGCATCAAAGAGGGGAGGGGGCAACATATATATACTACATGTCATGAACCTCGGCTCGTGTGTGGGGGACTTAAAGATTTCCGAGGCAGGTGCCACATCAAAGTTCTGCATATATATTAGGTATTCAAACATCACAACCACACATCTCCATACATGTGTTTGGCCCACAAGCAAGCGATGGCGGTTGTCCTCTAGCACTCACTCACGGGGTTATCAGCGAGATGCTTCGTCCATCTCTGTGTGCCCGCTTGGTCAATCACTTCGACTGACAACGATATAGGTTAATTTGACTTATAATTAGGAGGGGATTAAATTTTGGTTCGTCTTATATGGTTCGGTACATGCAACTATACTTCGTTCGTATGTGTACGCACGAATCCCTCCCGCCGGGTCGAAGTGGTGGGGGATGGGGGGAGCACGCGATGCATCATGAACCATATATATGTGGGGACTGTGCATTTTCGACGCATGCACGCACCACATCAAAATGTTGTGCTTTTGGTATTCAAACATATATATGCATACATCACGCATGTCCGTACATATGTTTGGGGCACATACATGCAGTGGTTCTCTTTGGACACTCTCCCTCGCTTGGTTATCCGACAGCCTATATATTGGTGGGCCCGCGTGGACGTCTCCATCACTGCGACCAACAACGTGAGAGAGGTTACCAGGGTGGATTCTTCTTCTCTTGGTTCGCGTTACCGTATAGTCGTACATCGTTCATGGTGAGATTCGAGACCTAAGTTTGAGGGCTCGCAGACACATGAATCAAAGTTGTGCATTGGGTATATTCAAATACCACATGACACTTCATACATATGTTTGGGCCACATGCACGCAGTGGTTGTCTTCAGGCACTCGCTCGCATGGTTATCGATGACAAGCTAGCCTATTTTGTGGGGCCGCGTGTGGAATGTCAATGCATGACTTTGACCCAACAAACAAGAGAGGTTATACAACCAAGGTGGTGATTCTTCTTGGTTAGTCTTACAATACGCCTTGGTGAGATGTCCCCTCCCATCGACTCAATGTGTGTGTGTGTGGGGGGGGCACAGTACTACTTCATACTAGATGAACCTCCGTGGGGTCGGGGATACTCGGTTAATTTGCGATGCACATTTGCCACATCAAATTTGTGATTCAGTTATTTAAATATCGTAGCACATCGTTTTCACACACACACACACACACACACACATCGGGCCACCCGCAGGTGTGGTTGGTAAGTGGTGTCACCCATCTAACGCCAGAAGAACACATCTGTGGGCCCGCACACGGTCCACATTTGATCGGAAGCAAAGGGGGGCGGGTGATGTACTCCTTTTAGTCTTGTGTTACGGTACGGTGAGATGTCAGACCTAGCTATTTGGGGGCATGCGCTCATAGCTAGGATTCCCTTCCCGGCAACACGAAGTGTGTGTGTTTGTGTGTGTGTGTGTGTGTGTTTGAGGGGGGGCTAGCAGTAATAACGTGTGCTTTGTGCGACAGGTGCCACATCAAAGTTGTGCATTGGATATTTGAACATAAAATGTGGCACCCCGGCTCAGAGCAACCGGTTTACCTTGCATTGCTAGCCCAGAGATCTAGTCTTCTGGCAACACACAACAACTTGGTACAGAAAACAATCGCTTTATTGATGCTAGCGGAAACATAGTTTCGATATTACATCAGGTAGCAAGGCCAAGCGGCACACACGGTGTGCGTGAACAGTATGTACATTATTTAATGAACATGAAAGGGGCCTCGATCACAACAACTACGCGGCAACGGAACGACGACGAAGCGGAACTCCATAGCACAGGGACACCGATGTGGACACGGTCTAGACACATGAAGCACTCCGACTAGGTAAGACTTTCCTGAAAGCTGGCACGACACGCCTGGTCAGTACATTGAATATACTTGCGAGCTCACAATGAATAAAAGCACAATGACAAACAATAACATGACATTTAAGCAGATTAAACGCAATGCTTCAACATACTACTCATGAAGTGAACATGCATGTGCATTGAGTCCCTCCGACTCCTTACCATACGGTTAGCTCGTAACCAATCCCATCAATACCCTGATCGCTCCCGGATCACAACTGAAACCAACTCTCTCGTTCCAGCAACAACAACATCAGGAACCAACTCTTTGGTCCCATCAACAACCATCTTCATGGTTCAACAATCTCATCACATAACCATTGCAAATCATATAACTTTAGTGTGCAAGATTAAATTATTTATGTTGATCCATGGTGTGACCTACTACGAACTGGGTCCGTAACCGAGGACATGCCTATCGATAGATTTGACACACACTCTGCAGAGGTTAGCACACCATACCCACATGATGGAATCCATGGCCTCGCATTCCCATTCGGGTGGACCAACGCCATTCTGACAGAACCAACCCAGTGCCATGACACTCTCGCGGTCACTCCGACCAACTCCCCTTTGGGCTAAGCCATGGGTGGCTGATATGTCCATTTTGCATCATGTTTCCTTACTGTTATTTATGATGTTTTTATCCATAATAATGCTTTTTGGAGTAATTCTAATGCCTTTTCTCTCATAATTTTCAAGGTACACACCAAGAGGGAGAATTCCGGCAGCTGGAAATCTGGACCTAGAAAAGCTACGTTAGGCTACCTATTCTGCACAACTCCAAACAAGCTGAAACTTCACGGAGATTTTTTATGGAATATTTAAGAATTATTGGAGTAAATAACTACTAGAGGGGGCCCACCAAGTGGGCACAACCCACCTGGGTGTGCCAGGGAGCCCAGGCGCGCCTTGGTGGGTTGTGCTCACCCAGGCCCACCTCTGGTGCCCATCTTCTGGTATATAGGTCATTTTTACCTAGAAAAAAAATAAGGAGATGACTTTCGAGACTTCGCGCCGCCGCCTCGAGGCGGAACTTGGGCAGGAGCACTTGCCCTCCGGCAGAGCGATTCCGCCGGGGGAACTTCCCTCCTAGAGGGGGAAATCATCGTCCTCATCATCACCAACAACTCTCACATCTTTGGGAGGGCAATCTCCATCAACATCTTCAACAACACCATCTCATCTCAAACCCTACTTCATCTCTTGTGTTCAATCTTGTTACCGAAACTATAGATTGGTGCTTGAGGGTGACTAGTAGTGTTGATTACATTTTGTAGTTGATTACTATATGGTTTATTTGGTGGAAGATTATGGGAGAAATCATGTTGGAAGTAATCATCTGAACTTGATATGTGTTCGATATTTTAATAGTATGTATGTTGTGATTCCCTTAGTGGTGTCATGTGAACATCGACTACATGACACTTCACCATATTTGGTCCTAAGGAATGCATTGTGGAGTAGCAATTAGATGATGGGTTGCGAGAGTGACATAAGCTTAAACCCCAGTTTATGTGCTATTCCGTAAGGACCGATTGGATCCAAAAGTTTAATGCTATGGTTAGAATTTATTCTTAATACTTTTCTCCTAGTTGCGGATGCTTGCGGGAGGGTTAATCATAAGTAGGAGGTTTGTTCAAGTAAGAACAACACCTAAGCACCAGTCCACCCACATATTAAATTATCAAAGTAGCGAACACAAATCGAACCAACATGATGAAAGTGACTAGATGAAATTCCCGTGTACCCTCAAGAATGCTTTCCTTATCATAAGAGACCATTTTGGTCTGTCCTTTGCCTCAAAAGGATTGGGATACCTTGCTGCACTTTTGTTACTACTATTTTCACTTGCTCGTTATAAATTATCTTGCTATCAAACAACTCCGCTACTTACAATTTCAGCACTTGCAGACACTACTTTACTGAAAACTACTTGTCATTTCCTTCTGCTCCTCGTTGGGTTTGACACTCTTACTTATCGAAAAGATCTTCAATTGATCCCCTATACTTGTGGGTCATCATGGCTATTTTCTGGCGCCATTGTCGGGGAGTGAAGCGCCTTTGGTAAGTGGAATTTTTTTGACTATTTACTGTAGAGCAACAGCCCCACAGCCCTTTTTATTCTAGAAATTTTTGCTCAGGCCTATTTAAATCCGCTCCCACCGGGAGTCGAACCTAGGACCTGGGGTGCTACTAAGGCCGCTGCAACCACTAGGCTACAGGCCCGTTCGCTTGGTAAGTGGAATTTGGTAAGGGAACATTTATATAGTGTGCTGAAATTTATTGTCACTTGTTACTATAGAAAACAATCCTTTGAGGGGTTTGTTCGGGGTATATTCACCTCGTCCGAAACCACAATTAGCTACCCCTTAATCTACTGCTCCTACTGAAAATATTGAATGAAATTCTTTCAGGTATGATAGAACAACTGCTAGCTAATCCTTATGCAGGAAATGGAACCGAACATCCTGATAAGCACTTGATATATGTAGAACAAATTTGTGGATTATTCAAGCTTGCAGGTTTACCCGGAGATGAAGTTATGAAGAAAGTTTTCCCTTTATCTTTGAAGGGAAAAGCATTGGCATGGATAGGCTATGCGATGCTATTGGATCTTGGAATTGGAATCGTTTGAAATTGGAGTTCCATCAAAAAAGTTATCCAATGCATCTAGTTCATCGTGATCGGAATTATATATATAATTTTTGGCCTCGTGAAGGAGAAAGTATCACTCTGGCTTGGGGGAGGCTTAAGTCAATGTTATATTCATGCCCCAATCATGAGTTCTCAAGAGAAATTATTATCCCAAATTTTTATGCTCGGCTTTCTCGTAATGATCAAACCATCACTATTGCAGGATGCTGCTAAAGCGACACTATGATCGAAGACCCTTCGAGAAACTTTGTGCGATGCAAAAATTGCAAACAGTGCTATGCGAAAACCGTCGGAAATGTATAAAACATTTGCAATGAGGGATGCATCAAACACGGTTCAGGTTTTAGTTGCGTGTGCAATGAAGGGCATACGGTTCATTTCAATTAACTATTTGCGATGAGGAGGAACAAAAGAAACGGGCAGCCAGACAAAGGCATGTGCGATACACAACATACGGTTCACTCGAATGAACTGTTTGTGATTAGGAAACACAAAAGAAACGGGAAGCCAGATGAAGGTGTGTGCGGTATACAACATACGGTTCACTAGGATGAATTGTTTGTGATTAGGCAACACAAAAGAAACGGTCAGCCAGATCAAGGTGTGTGCGATATACGCATGTGGTTCACTCGGCCCTTGTCGTCAGTGTGTGACCTCTGTGGCAACCGTTTGCTCCCCAGACGCCTCTTCGTGTATCGTAGCAATCATACACCGCCTCTTCGCCTTTCCCTCTCGATTTGGAATTGCTATCGCACGCTCTTCCTCCCTTCATTTGCGTTCACCCTCCCTTCTGCCATTGTTCGATCATCTTCTCCATGGAGGGAACAGGCTGGAAATGGCCCCGTTATTCTTGCCCCGATCTGAAAGATGACGTGGTGGAGGAACTCATTGATCGGTGCGACTCATCACCTCGGCTAGCATGGCAGGTTCATTCAAGACCATTCTCGATTCAACTAATAACATCATTACAAGGAACCCAGTGGTCTAGGAGCGGTTTATCTCCCCTATCTTCTTCACCGTGACCCTGCTGACTGGCGGGGGGATGAGGGAAGCCTCGCCTTGTGCAAGTTGATGCCGCTTGATAATGATACGTATGATGTTAAGATGCCATCACTTGAGGGCAAGGCTTGGGCAAGCACAAATGGAGACTGGGTTGTTTATATTGGGTACAACTGTGAGTGGGAACTTGTGAATGTGTAGACTCGTCACTGGGTTCCACTTCCAAAAATCTCAGACGACTGCCCAGAGGTTGAGTACACCTGTATTCTACGTGAGTTCAAATACGATCATGGTGACTGTCATCTACGGAAGATAGCAATTTGTTGAGTTCCCAACCGCTATTGGGATTACTCGAACTATGAAGTTGTTGCTATCTTCGACAAGCTTGCTGGCTTCCTTACTTCCATGCCTCGATGGATATTGCTCAAAAATCAATTTCTGTACACAGATGAGTACTGTGATGCAATTAAATATGAGGGTGTTATGTTTGCTGCCACCACTTGTGGCACTGTTTTTGCATGGAATCATCATGCTTTCGGTACGTTTGTCTTCCACTGTAATTATAATTGTTTCATCCACATGCATGCGGGTTATCTAGTTCCCCTTTACTAATTAATTAACCTTCTTGTGTTTCCAAGGTCCTGTGAACATTCCACCACCTATACTTTTAAATTTTTATAACCAAGGTGGAGATGACAATGCTGATGATCACGAGCATGAGGACGAGCTGGACCCATATACTCAGTGGCGTCTGGCAACTTATTCTGATGGATCACCTCTTCTTGTCTGTATACAGGGCACTGCTGATGTTACTAAGGAAGAAGGTGTTGTCTCGCATGGTCGCACTCTCCGGACCTATTCCAACATCCGTTGCAGGGTATTCGGGATGGATACTAGTGTACTAGCGCCAACACCTTCTCCCTGGTTCAGTATTGAAAGTCTTGGAGGAAACTCTCTCTTCCTTGGACAAAACTATCCAATGATGGTGGAAGGTGATCCATCTGCTGTTGACACAACGTTACTAGCATTTATGAGAAGCAACTGTATCTATACCTCGGACATTGCTATGCTTCCCTACCGTCCCAATATGGGTCCTGACATAGGCCGCTTCAGCCTGGATGATCAGTCCTGCATTGGTCTCGAGATTGACAGTAGCTGGCCCTTCCCAGAGAATCACTTCTGGTTCAAAGCAAGCGTTTCCAACACCGACAAGTGGTTGAGCTGAAGTTCATTTCATCGCTTTGTTATTTGTTGTGTGAGAAAAACTTTACTAGAATGTTTTGTTGGAAATGATCTATAATCCAACGTGTATCCTCGTTGTCGTTGTGGGCTGATGACTCGTTGTATGTTATCAATGGTACATTTGCATATGCGTCCATCAACTCACACCTGCTAGTGGTGTCCATATGAACAGTGTGTGGCACCCAGGCTCAGAGATACCGGAACGGCCCGTATTCCAGCCCAGAGATCGAGGAGAAGTCTTCTGGAATACGGCACTGCTTAGCATAGAACAAATCAGCTCTTTATTACAATCTATATGGGTACAAGGGGGTTACATCGGCACGGCGAAACTACGCGTGCCACAGTTGCTCCATGCAAGCAACAGAACAACACGAAGTAACGGAATAACTCTAGCAGCGGAACAACGACAACAATGATGAACTCCACTCCGCAGGGACTCTGGCTGGAACGCTTATCCTAGCTCGCAAACAAGGGATCCACGGCAAACAAGCAATCAAATCCGGCATGACCTGCAAACTGGCATGACACGCCAGGTTAGTACATTGAATGTACTTGCAAGCTCACAGCAACCAAAGCAATGAAGACAAACAATAGCATGTCAATTATAGAATATTAAGCAATGATGAACACGCTACTATCAGAACAACATGGCATGTACAACTCGATACAGTTAGAGCAATACGAGCATGTCATAAGCATATGAACATGATGACACTAGCATGCAACATGATGAAACTATCATGCACCAACTTACTCTGCTCGGGTTACATGCACCAACTTACTCTGCTCGGGTTACGTCATAACCAACACATGCATCACTTACCATCACGAACATCACACGATCATCTCAGGATCCAATCAAGCTTGGTATTAACAATACCATAGTAATCATTTATGACCACAAGGAGCTTGACCTTTACCCTTGACTCTCACATAACACCACAAATATCCATCAACTTGGTATCCACGATACCACAGTGATCCCCTCACGATCACATAAATATCAACCAACTTCTTTCATCATCGAACCGGGGTGGTTATTAATCAAGTTATTATGATTACTGTTGACCCATAGTGTGACCGAATATGAACTGAGCCCATATCCATAGGTGCAACTATCGATAGATTTAATAAACACTCTGTAGAGGTTAGCACACTGTACCCACACCATGGAATCCATGGCCTCGCACTCCCATTCGGGTGGACCAATGGCATTCTGACAAAACCGATCTATTGCCATGACACTCTCCCGGCCACTCCGGCCAACTCCCCTTTGGGCTAAGTCATGGGTGGCCCCATGCCTACCAAAGGCATCAATGGCCACCGTCGTGGCAAAACATAAACGGTCCCAAACGGGGACAAAAGCAGGCAAAACAACTTGGGAACACAAGGGTTATGTTGTCCTACCCGACCAAGGTAGTGCCCGTGCATAACCTTCCCTCGTTGGAGGCATCGGCGAAAGGCATGACAATAGACCTAGTTAGGACCCCCCATAAGGCAAGTGTGGTTGCACTGGTCAGCTCGATTTGGTGGCACCATGACTCAGCCAACAGTTGTTCAAGTTCATTATTATCCAGTTAAACTTGAAGGCAATATGCTGAGCCATGATAAAAATAACATGATGCAACTATAATGCATGAACATGATATCAACATAAGCATGGGGGTGCATCACAATCAACGAGCATAACAAAAAAATTTAACCATTTATCCAGATGAGCATGGCATACTGACGAGCATGAAAATCACAACTAGAACACTACTCATAGCATAACATGACCACTAGCATCAACAATAAATACCATGCAATAACATAACGATAAACCTACCATGCAAGCATTTAACCAATTGGGTGCAAAAGAACATGCACAACCACAGTACTCGGAATAGACGATAGTCGTGCACCAAAGACCATCAGCAACATGTACTACTACCCAGCATGGCCAATATTAAATTAATACTAGCATGAAGAACATAATAACAGAGTGCAAGAAAACATGGCATGACGGTAACCACCGACCCATAAGCATAACCGAAATAACAACAACAGTAGCAAAACAAGCAAACAGTTATTAAAGATTCAAGTTGAAAACCAATGCTTCTACATGGCTATCATGCAAATGGTGGTTGTGGCTTGCCTGGGGTGAAGAAGGCTCTGGGAAGAGGTGCAGAACGATCGCGGAAAGGATCGCCGGAAAGGGTTCTCTCTCGGAGGGGCTAATTAGGGCCAAGGGCAAAAAGGTAATTTTCAATATGTCAAACCATAGTGAAAATGGTGGGAACAGAACGGGCTCGACGAGACGAAGACGTGGGCGTTGGATTCACCTCATGCGGAGTTGTGGTTGAAAAGTTACGACCGTTCGCTCGTTAGATAGAAAAAAATAAATAGTATTTATTTCTGCGGCTAACGAGTGAACGTTCACTATTCAACCATTTCGGCCGGCTGAGCTGAAAAACAAAAAGCGCATTCCTAAGATTACGTCTCCAGAGTAGGGAAAACGGGTTTTTGGCTGAAGCATAAGGAGAATACGCTTACTCCATGGGAAAACGTACTTCTAGAAGTATGCTTCCACTAATCCACATGGGCAGTGGCAGGGCCGGGGCTCCTGTCTCGCTGACAGGTGGGGCCCGTGTTGACTCTCTCTCTCCTGGCTCCCTTCTTCTTCCTTGCGAGCACCCGACAGAGCAGAGGGAGGGACGTGACGGCGGCGCTCGGCCCGGCGCCCCCGGCCACCTCCGGCGATGCTCCGGCCACCGGAGAGCTCGGGGCGACGAGGCACATCCGTCGGTGGGGTGCACAGATGTTGGGGAGGATCGAAATAGCAGCACACCATGGATGTAGAGAACCGCGGCGGCAGCTGGATCATGGGGGCGGTGGCTTCGGCTACTACGGCGAGTGGGAGAGGGGTGGAAGGGGTGCACCGAGGAGTGGGGAAGAGGATGGTGGTGGCAGAGTGGAGGGAAAGGCCTCGGCTCGACCCAATTTAGCCGGAGCACTGCGGCGCCCATGGCAGCAATGGAGCGCAATGGGGGCGCCTCGAGCTCGGGGAAGTAGCTAGGCAGGGTTTTGGGAGGTGGTGAAGACAAGTGGTGAGCTCGGACGAGGCCGGGGTGGGCTTATATAAGCGGGGCAACGCGGTTGATCTCGGGTGCCGTCGCGGGAGGTCTGGCCAATGCTCTGGCAACGGCAGCGATCACGGGAGGGCGCGGGAAGGCGACGAGGGAGGACGCGGACGAGGCACAAAGGTCACGGAGATGAAGCAGAGCTCCGTGACAAGGGAAGGAAGAAGACACGGAGGTGGAAGACGAAGCGGTCATGGGCGTGCACTATTTCTCGATGGGGATGGGTCATCAGGGAAGCAAACGGAGGGGGCAATGGCTCCATAGGAATGGTGACAACGTGGGAAACACGCTAGACATGCACGGGCGAGCGAACGGGACGACCACAAGCCATTCCCGAGTAAAACGACGCTCTGGGCGCGACCAATGCTGCCAGAGCGCGTGCAAACGACGCGGTCACCACTGTGCCCGACACGGAGGGGACGCAAGAGACTACCGCGAGTTGTCTAGTGATGAGTCCTTGCATCACTAAAGTTGTGGGAGGAGAAATATAAGCAGAAGAAGCCATAGACAGCTCGGATTCATCGAGAGAAGTTTGCTGCATCAAACTTGCCCATGCACTGGTGATCAACACGGGATTGATTGGGAGCAATGGTGTTGTCTGGGACGATAGACTAAGGAAAGATAAGAGTCCTGGGGGTTTTGGAGGCAAATAGATCAAAGCTTAATATAGTTGCTTTGCAACTAACCAAAAGAGTCCATAATCAAGATCATGATGATGCTCTCACATGGGGAATCCACTTGAGCTCAACTTGGGCAAGGCTGAGTTATTTGGACATATGAAGATGCTGCAAAAGTTTCATACCAATTGGATAAACCAAAATGGTACTTGCTTCGCAAGCATTTCCACTGACCAGAAACTTGCAAAAATTCTAGAGGAATAAGGACCGTGTGCGATGTTTGTTACTCCCGCTCTATTTCAGTCCCTTGATTCAAATTTTCAGTAGCCCCGGCATTTTACTCCCGCCTCTGCATCCCTCACAATCTAAAAAATATCTGCTCACCCTTGATCCAAATTTCAGTAGCCCCATCTTGTTACTCCCGCCTAGTAAAATTTTTAGTTCCCGCAGTATTTCCTCAAACACAACCTTGCCCCCCTCCCCTCCACACACCCTATAGTGGAATTGTCATGACAGATGTCCTAGTAAAAGGACTTAGATGTGGAGCCATTGCTACGTAGTTAGATTAAAGGGGTTAAAACGGGACAAAGGACACGAGGAGTTTATACTGATTCGGCCCCTTGCGGTGAAGGTAAAAGCCTAATCCAGTTTGAGCTGGTATTGCGAGGGTTTCGATTACCAGGGAGCAAATACGCTTGGTCTGGCTTTCGATCTCTTGTTTCTTGCCCTAAGCCGCTGCTACATCTTGAGCTTGCGTTGGTTTTCCTTGAAGAGGAAAGGGTGATGCAGCAATAGTAGCGTAAGTATTTCCCTCAGTTTTTGAGAACCAAGGTATCAATCCAGTAGGAGGCTCCTCAAAAGTCCCATGCACCTACACAAACAAACAAAGAACTCGCAACCAACGCAATAAAGGGGTTGTCAATCCCTTCACGGCCACTTGCGAAAGTGAGATCTGATAAAGATAGTATGATAAGATAAATATATTTTTGGTATTTTATAATATAGATGCAAAAAGTAAAGATGCAAATAAAAGTAGAATGAAAGCTTATATGATAAAAGATAGACCCGGGGGCCATAGGTTTCACTAGTGGCTTCACTCAAGATAGCATAAGTATTACGGTGGGTGAACAAATTACTGTCGAGCAATTGATAGAAAAGGGAATAATTATGAGATTATCTAGGCATGATCATGTCTATAGGCATCACGTCTGCAACAAGTAGACCGACTCCTGACTACATCTACTACTATTACTCCACACATCGACCGCTATCCAGCATGCATCTAGAGTATTAAGTTCATAAGAACAGAGTAGCGCATTAAGAAAGATGACATGATGTAGGGGGATAAACTCAAGAAATATGATATAAACCCCATCTTTTTATCCTCGATGGCAACAATACAATACGTGCCTTGCAACCCTTTCTGTCACTGGGTAAGGACACCGCAAGATTGAACCCAAAGCTAAGAACTTCTCCCATGGCAAGAAAGATCAATCTAGTAGGCCAAACCAAACTGATAATTCGAAGAGACTTGCAAAGATAACTCAATCATACATAAAAGAATTCAGAGAGGATTCAAATATTTCTCATAGATAAACTTGATCATAAACCCACAATTCATCGGATCTCGACAAACACACCGCAAAAAGAGTTTACATCGAATAGATCTCCACAAGAGAGGGGGAGAACATTGTATTGAGAACCAAAAAGAGAGAAGAAGCCATCTAGCTAATAACTATGGACCCGAAGGTCTATGGTAAACTACTCACAACTCATCGGAGGGGCTATGGTGTTGATGTAGAAGCCCTCTGTGGTCGATTCGCCCTCCGGCGGCGCGCCGACGAAGGCTCCAAGATGGGATCTCGCGGATACAGAAGGTTACGGCGGTGGAAATTGTTTTTCGTTGGCTCTCTAGATGTTTTCGGGGTACGTGGGTATATAGGAGGAAGAAGTACGTCGGTGGCCACTCGAGGGGCCCAGGAGACAGGGGGCGCACCCAGGAGGGGTGGGCGCGCCCTCCTATCTCCTGGCCTCCTCGTTTGCTTCCTGACTTGCACTCCAAGTTGTCCGGATCATGTTCGTTCCAAAAATCATGCTCAAAAGGTTTCATTCCGTTTGGACTCCGTTTGATATTCCTTTTCTTCATAATCCTTATCAAGAACATAGATAGGTGAAGTTGCAAAAGCAGGATCAGGTGTCATTTTATCTCTAAGTGATTCTTTATTCCATTTAATCAATAACCTATTAAGCTCATATCTATCTTTGCAGGCTAAAATAGCTAAGGAAGAATCTTGATCAAAAAGATAACCCTCAGGAATAACAGGCATATTTTCATCATCACTTTCATCATCATATTCAGTTTCATCAATTTCTCTTTCTCTAGCCCTAGCAATTTGTTCTTCAAGAAATTCACTAAGGGCCCTAGCAACTCGTAGGCACCGGATCAGTGATCGATAATTATGCCGGATGCGGTTCATCATGTAAAAGTCATAACATAGGGTGACACAGAACTAGCTCCAATTCATCAATGTAATGTAGGCAAGTATTCCGTAAATAGTCATACGTGCTTATGGAAAAGAACTTGCATGACATCTTTTGTCCTACCCTCCTGTGGCAGCGGGGTCCTATTGGAAACTAAGGGATATTAAGGCCTCCTTTTAATAGAGAACCAGAACAAAGCATTAGCACATAGTGAATACATGAACTCCTCAAACTATGGTCATCACCGGGAGTGGTTCCGATTATTGTCACTTTAGGGTTGCCGGATCATAACACATAGTAGGTGACTATAGACTTTCAAGATAGGATCAAGAACTCACATATATTCATGAAAACATAATAGGTTCAGATCTGAAATCATGGCACTCGGGCCCTAGTGACAAGCATTAAGCATAGAAAAGTCATAGCAACATCAATCTCAGAACATAATGGATACTAGGGATCAAACCCTAACAAAACTAACTCGATTACATGATAAATCTCATCCAACCCATCACCGTCCAGCAAGCCTACGATGGAATTACTCACGCACGGTGGTGAGCATCATGAAATTGGTGATGGAGGATGGTTGATGATGACGACGGCGATGAATCCCCCTCTCCGGAGCCCCGAACGGACTCCAGATCAGCCCTCCCGAGAGGTTTTAGGGCTTGGCGGCGGCTCCGTATCGTAAAACGCGATGATTTCTTCTCTCTGATTTTTTTCTCCCCGAAAGCCAGTATATAGAGTTGGAGTTGGCGCCGGAGGGCATCCAGGGGGCCCACGAGGTAGGGGGCGCGCCCTAGAGGGGGGGCGCGCCCCCACCCTCGTGGACAGGGTGTGGGCCCCCTGGTCTTCATCTTTGGCGAGGATTTTTTATTATTTTTTCTAAGGTGTTCCGTGGAGTTTCAGGACTTTCCGAGAATATTTGCTTTCTGCACATAAAACAACACCAAGGTAATTCTGCTGAAAACAGCGTCAGTCCGGGTTAGTTCCATTCAAATCATACAAGTTAGAGTCCAAAACAAGGGCAAAAGTGTTTGGAAAATTAGATACGACGGAGACGTATCAACTCCCCCAAGCTTAAACCCTTGCTTGTCGTCAAGCAATTCAGTTGACAAACTGAAAGAAAGAAAGAAAAACTTTTACAAACTGTGTTTGCTCTTGTTGTTGCAACTATGTCAAGCCAGCATTCAAGTTTTCAGCATATATCATAACTAACCACATTTGCAATAATTCTCAGGTCTCATAATTACTCATATCAATAGCATAATCAACTAGCAAGCCATAATAATAAATCTCAGGTGACAACACTTTCTCAAAACAATCATAATATGATATAACAAGATGGTATCTCGCTAGCCCTTTCTGAGACCGCAAAACATAAATGCAGAGCACCTTTAAAGATCAAGGACTGACTAGACATTGTAATTCATGGTAAAAGAGATCCAATCATAGTCATACCCAATATAAATTAACAATGATGAATGCAAATGACAGCTGTGCTCTCCAGCTAGTGCTTTTTAATAAGAGGGTGATGACTCAACATTAAAGTAAATGGATAGGCCCTTCGCAGAGGGAAGCAGGGATTTGTAGAGGTGCCAGAGCTTGGTTTTGAAATAGAGATAAATTGCATTTTGAGCGGTATACTTTCATTGTCAACGTAACAACTAAGAGATGGCGATATCTTCCATGCTAAACAAATTATAGGCGGTTCCCAAACAGAATGGTAAAGTTTATACTCCCCCTCCACCAACAAGCATCAATCCATGACTTGCTCGAAACAACGAGTGTCTCCAACATACATCAGGTCCCAGGGGGAGTTTTGTTTGCAATTAATTTTGATTTAGTTTGCATAAAGCATGGGACTGGGCATCCCGGTGACCAGCCATGTTCTCGTGAGTGAGGAGCGGAGTCCACTCCTCTTGAGAATAACCCGCCTAACACAGAAGATAAGGACAACCTTGGTTGATACATGAGCTATTCAAGCATACAAAATAGAATAATTATTTGAAGGTTTAGAGTTTGGCACATACAAATTTACTTGGAACGGCAGGTAGATACCGCATATAGGAAGGTATGGTGGACTCATCTGGAATAACTTTGGGGTTTAAGGGATTGGATGCACAAGCAGTATTCCCGCTTAGTATAGGTGAAGGCTAGCAAAAGACTGGGAAGCGACCAACTAGAGAGCGACAACAGCCATGTACATGCATTAAAATTAATAAACATTGCATGCAAGCATGAGTAGGATATAATCCACCATGAACATAAATATCGTGAAGTCTATGTTGATTTTGTTTCAACTACATGCGTGAACATGTGCCAAGTCAAGTCACTTAAATCATTTAAAGGAGGATAACACCCCATCATACCACATCATAATCATCTCAATAGCATGTTGGCACGCAAGGTAAATCATTATAACTCATAGCTAATCAAGCATGGCACAAGCAACTATGATCTCTAATTGTCATTGCAAACATGTTTATTCATAATAAGCTGAATCAAGAACGACGGGCTCATCATATTTACAAAAACAAAATAGGTCGAGTTCATACCAGCTTTTCTCATCTCAGTCAGTCCATCATATATCATCATAATTGCCTTTCACTTGCACGACCGAACGGTGTGAATAATAATAAGAGTGCACGTGCATTGGACTAAGCTGGAATCTGCGAAAGAAATAGGAGGAGACAAGGCAATATGGGCTCTTGGTTAAATCAACATTAAAGCATATAAGAGCCACTTCAAAAATTTAATTATGGTCTTCTCCTACTGACCCCCAAAGAAAAGAAAAGAAAATAAAACTATTTACACGAGAAAGCTCCCAACAAGCAAAAGAAGAACAGGAAATATTTTTGGGTTTTCTTTTTAGTTACTACTAATTTTTTTGGTTTTCTTAAGGTTTATCAAACACACAAGAAGAAAGCAGGAAAAAGAAAATAAACTAGCATGGATATTACAATGAAAGAGTATGAGCACCGACATCTAGCAATGAGTGTGTGTGAGCATAAATGTAATGTCGGTGAGAAATACGTACTCCCCCAAGCTTAGGCTTTTGGCCTAAGTTGGTCTACTGCCAGGGATGGCCTGGCAGATACCCGTAGGTGTAGCTGGGATCGTACTGCGATACAGCAGTTATCGCCTGCTGAGCTGCAACGTGGAGTCGGGCTGCCTCCGCTCTCCTCTCGTACTCATCTGCCTCCTCTCTAGTAATAGTATATCTTCCTTTTGTCTGTGAATCAAAAAGAGCAGGAGCAGGGAGAGTAATACGAACAACATGCCGTTTGTTAAAAATTAAACGATATAAAAAAGGTGATTCGGGTCGCTCAACAAAATGATGTGAGGCCATGGAGTCGTGATCTAAATATGCAGTGGGCAACTCCGTATCACCCTCACGGATGTCTATCTCAAGAAAATGAGCTAAGTGGGTTGCATAAATTCCTCCAAAGAAATCTCCATTATGTCTATTATGATGCAACCTACAAGCTACAATGGCTCCCATATGATAAGATTGGTCTCCTAACACAACACTCCTAAGAATGCTAAGGTCAGGGACACACATGTGACATGCTTCATCCTTAGCATTTATGCATCTACCGATGAAGAGAGCAAAATAACGTATAGCAGGAAAGTGAATGCTCCCTATGGTAGCCTGTGTTATATCTCTAGATTCCCCTACAGTTATAATGGCAAGAAAGTCTCTAAATTCAGATTTAGGGGGATCCCTAATACTGCCCCATGATGGAAGTTTGCAAGCAAGAGTGAAATCCTCTAAGTCCATTCTATAAGATTTATCATAAAGATCAAACATGACTGAAGGAGAATTACGTGAAGATGAATACTCAAACCTCCTCACAAATGAACTTGTGAGATCATGATACTGGGGGCATTTGTTGGCCTCAAAATCCTCAAGACCGGCATTGCGCAAATATGCTTTGAATTCTTCTTTAATTCCTGCATGGTCCATAAAATTTTCCGACGGCCATTCGCAAGGCCGTACTGGAGCGTCTCTTGGTGGATCCTCATCAGCATTGCGCATAGCAATCCTGGGTCCTTGCTTCTTAGAGGAACCACCTTGAAACATCTTGCTAAGCATATTGTTTTTCTCTGAAAAATTCTGAAATTTTTAGTAACTTCAAACAAAAGTGAGCCAACTTCAATAAAACTGATAGCAACTACTCCTACAAGTGCCTAGAGCCTATATCAAGCATTAGTACTACTTGGAACCATGTAAATTTGACATGCAAGCTCAAGAACATGGTAACCTATGCAGCACAAATTTGCAAAGAGTAGAGCACTAGAACAAAAACTAATTGGACCAATGGAGGAGTCACATACCAAGGAACAATCTCCCCAGATAGTTTTGCGAGAGGTGCTTTGAGCAAGGAGATCGAAAATCACAGCAAAAGTGGCTGGAACTCGTGCTTGAGTTGGTTTTTCGGGTTTGTGTGAGACAGAGGAAGAAGATGGGTGCTGGGATAAGTGGAGGAGGGCCACCGTGGGCCCATGAGGCAGGGGGGGCGCCCACCACCCTCGTGGCCAGGTGGCAGCTCCTCCCGTGGTAATTTTTGCACAGTAAATTATCAAATAATCCCGAAAAAATCATATTAAATTGGCATGGCATTCTGAGGACTTTTATTTTCGGGATATTTTTATATTGCACGGATAAGCCAGGAAACAGACAAAAAAATACTATTTTTACTTTATTTCTACTAAATTACAGAAAATATAAAGAGGGTACAGAAGTTTGTGCTTCTAGTTTCATCCATCTCATTCTCATCAAAAAGAATCCACTAACAAGGTTGATCAAGTCTTGTTAACAAACCCATTCCGATAATCATGAAACCGGAGAAATTTCGAATAACACTAAGTTACCTCAACGGGGATATGCACATTCCCTATAATAAGTATATCATATTTCTTTTTGACAGTAGGAAGAGGAAATTCAAAACCTCCGAATATAATCGATGGAATTTTTCCAATAGAGTTGATACTATGGACTTGAGGTTGTTTCCTCGGGAAGTGTACCGTATGCTCATTACCATTAACATGAAAAGTGACATTGCCTTTGTTGCAATCAATAACAGCCCCTGCAGTATTAAGAAAAGGTCTTCCAAGAATAATAGAATACTATCATCCTCGGGAATATCAAGAATAACAAAGTCCATTAAAATAGTAACATTTGCAACCACAACAGGCACGTCCTCATAAATACCGACAGGTATAGCAGTTGATTTATCAGCCATTTGCAAAGATATTTCAGTAGGTGTCAACTTATTCAAGTCAAGTCTACGATATAAAGAGAGAGGCATAACACTAACACCGACTCCAAGATCACATAAAGCAGTTTTAATATAATTTCTTTTAATGGAGCAAGGTATAGTAGGTACTCCGGGATCTCCAAGTTTCTTTGGTATTCCACCTTTAAATGTATAATTAGCAAGCATGGTGGAAATTTCAGCTTCCGGTATCTTTCTTTTATTAGTAATGATATCCTTCATATATTTAGCATAAGGATTTGTTTTGAGCACATCAGTCAATCGCATACGCAAAAAGATAGGTCTAATCATTTCAGCAAAGCGCTCAAAATCCTCATCATCCTTTTTCTTGGATGGTTTGGGTGGAAAGGGCATGGGTTTCTGAACCCAAGGTTCCCTTTCTTTACCATGTTTCCTAGCAACAAAGTCTCTTTTATCATAACGTTGATTCTTTGATTGTGGGTTATCAAGATCAATAGCAGGTTCAATTTCTACATCATTATCATTACTAGGTTGAGCATCATCATGAACATCATCATTAATATTTTCATTAGGTTCATGTTCATTACCAGATTGTGTTTCAGCATCAGACATAGATATATCATTTGGATTATCAGGTGGTTCAGCAATAGGTTCATTAGCAGTTTGCACCGTTCTATCATTTCTCTTTTTCTTCTTTTTAGAAGAACTAGGAACATCAATATTATTTCTTTGAGAATCTTGCTGGATTCTCTTAGGGTGGCCTTCAGGATACAAAGGTTCCTGAGTCATTCTACCAGTTCTAGTGGCCACTCTAACAGCATAATCATTTTTCTTACTATTCATTTCATCAAGCACTTCTTTTTGAGCTTTAAGTACTTGTTCTACTTGAGTGGTAACCATAGAAGCATGATTGCTAACAAGTTTAAGTTCACCTCTAATATTTGCCATATAATCACCCAAGTATTTAATCATATCGGAATCATATTTCAATTGTCTACCAAAATAAGCATTGAAATTTTCTTGTTGGACAATAAAATTATCAAACTCATCAAAGCATTGCCTAGCAGACTTATAGTGAGGGATATCACCTTCATCAAATCTATATAGAGAATTTACCTTTACTACCTGTGTCAGGATATCGGGATCAGGAGGTTCTTCAGTAAATAAGTGATTGAGATCATATGTTTCTTCGACAGGTGATGAAGCCATGTACCTAGGGTAGGGTCATGGACCTGTCCTAACTGCCCTACCCCAGGACATCCCTAGAAGAAATCACCTTTCAATCGACTTGGAGGTGTTCCACTCGACAGACTCGAAGACACTCGACCAAGAAGTAATCACTCGACCAAGATCCAACCACTCGACGGCCAGGAGACCTAAAGCTACTCCGCACGCTAACGGTCGGTCATTGAGTAGCTTTTATGGTCATCATAGCACTTTATTAGAGGCGTTACCAGTAACGCCCAACCTTAATGTACTTTAAACCTTGCATAACTGAGGGCCGGAGGGGTCTGGCAAACTCTATATAAGCCACCCCCTCCTCAGTGTAAAGGGTTCGCACGCCTGTAATTCATACACACATAATCCAATCGACCGCCTCCGGGCTCCGAGACGTAGGGCTATTAGTTCCTCCGAGAAGGGCCTGAACTCGTAAACCTTGTGTGCTTACAACTACTCCATAGCTAGGATCTTGCCTCTCCATACCTACCCCCCTACATTACTGTCAGACTTAGAACCACGACAGTTGGCGCCCACCGTGGGGCAGGGGTCTTAGCGACTTGTTGGAGAAGTTGCGATTTTTTCCGATCCAAATCATCATGGTTTCTGGCGGAGTTTTGGTGGAGGGTCGCGAGATCCGTCTCGGCGCGCTCACATTCGTCGCCGACGACTCCACTTGGCTTCAGGAGGCTCCGCTCGACATCGACGCACTCCCTGTCCGCAGGGCAATGCACTTTCGCGCGTGCGTCCGCGGCGTCCTCTTGCGAAAACCGTCGACCCATTATCGGTCGGCCCCTGTGTTGTCCTCCCTCCCTGTTTCCCGCCAGCGCAAGCGCTCTGGTCGGTCCAGACTTCAGCGGTGGGTGAGACACGCGGTGGCACGCCAGTCGGCCACCCCTCAAGTCGCGGCGATCGAGCCCGACGAATCCCTCTACGGCCTGTTCGAACTGTCGACTGGCTCTGCAGAGACCGCATCCGAGTGCGACAGCAGTGATCCAGCGGCGGAGGTTCTGATGGTCGATGGACCGCGCAGCCCTCCCGGTTTTCCCCGTGCCGACGGAGGCGCTGGTGGAGGCGACCCATCGCATCCCCACGAGGAATATCTCCCCGAGCCTCTCACGTCGCTGCAGAGAGAAGAACTTCGTCGCCGGAACATGGATGCGCTGGACAGTCCTATCGTTGGAGAAACCCCCGAGGCCCGTGCCTTGGAGGACGCGCGCCTGGCCAACTTGGCTGAGCGCACTCGACTAGAGAACCTCCAGCGAGCACTCAACGAGTGTGCGCGACAACGGGTTCCAGAATCTAGTCGACGTCAACTCTTTCCGTCCCCGCAGGTATATCGAACTCCGATTCAGAATTTAGCAGCGGCAGCCCGTATAGCAGAGTCAATTCAGCCTTCCCAGTCAGAGGTTGGCAGAGGCTTGCTGCAGATCAGAGCGTTACTCCGGGCAGCAGGAGACCAGAATTCCGCTGTTTCTCAGTCGCGGAACAGGATCCACAGCAGATCCGTTGCTGCAGACATAGTCCAGTCGGTTCACAGCCCAAGATCGCCCCCGAGGCGTGAGGGCCGTGGAGACCGGCATGATCAGTACAGGAACCATGAGCAGTATGATCACCGATTCGATCATGACGATCGACGTCGAGTGCCCACCCCTCCCCTAAGGAGTGGGTCGTATGCGCCTCGACAGCAGGATGGCAGGCACCCTCACAGTGTGGGCGAAGGATTCCAGTCGACCCCAGGGAACCAGGCTTTGATGCGAGATCCATTCTCGTTCAAGGTTTGGTCGACAGGAACAGAGCTCACCGAGAAGGTCACGACAGAGACGCACCTACCAGCAGCAGAGTGCATGTTTCAGGGCCAGAGTGCTTTAGCAGAGCCCTCAGGGCCGCAGTGATTCCTCCCAACTTCAGGTTGGCGACTGGAGTCAGTAAGTTCGCTGGTGAGTCCAAGCCCGATACTTGGCTTGAAGACTACAAAGTGGCTATTCAGATTGGCGGTGGCAATGATGAAGTGGCCATGAAGCACCTGCCTCTCATGTTGGAGGGCTCGGCCAGAGCGTGGCTGAATCAGTTAGCACCCAGCAGCATTTACACTTTGGAAGATCTCGCCCGAGTGTTTGTCACAACATTTGAAGGAACATGCAAGCGACCGGCAGGCTGACGGAACTGCGGTCTTGTGTGCAGAAGCCGAATGAAACTTTGAGGGATTACATCCAGAGATGGATCACATTGCATCACATGGTAGAGAATGTGTCTGATCACCAAGCAGTCTGTGCCTTCAAAGAAGGCGTCAAGTACAAAGAACTGAATCTGAAATTCGGTCGAACCGGAGACATGTCTCTGAGTCGGATGATGGAGATCGCCACCAAGTACGCTTATGGTGAAGATGAGGATCGACTCCGGAGTGGCAAGCTCAAGTCAGTCGCCCAAGAAACCGGAGGAGGAAATTCCAATCGGAAACAGAAGCGGAAAGCCGAGCCAGCTGCTCCTGGGGAAGCCTTGGTTGTAACTCAAGGAAAGTTTAAGGGGAAACCTAAAGGGCCTTGGAACCCCAAGAAAGTTATAGACCAAGAAGGAAATGATGTGTTGGATTTGCCATGTCACATCCACACAAAGAAAGATGAAGAGGGTAAACTCATTTACCCGAAACATACCACTCGACAGTGTCGGCTCTTGATCCAGCAGTTCCAGGGCAAACAGCCCAAAGATAAGGAAAAGGAGTCAGACAAAGTTGAGGACAAGGAAGATAGTGATGATGGATACCCCCAGGTCAATTCCACCCTAATGATTTTTGCTGATGTTGAAAGCAAAAGTCGACTGAAAGTTATCAACCGTGAGGTGAATATGGTCGCTCCGGCGACACTTAGTTATTTGAAGTGGTCTCAGACTGCCATCACATTCGACTAGTCCGATCACCCAACGCACATTGCCACCCCTGGGAGGCAAGCTTTGGTGGTCGACCCAGTTGTCGAAGGCACTCGACTGACCAAAGTCTTGATGGATGGTGGCAGTGGTTTGAACATACTGTATGCAGAGACGTTGAAAGGGATGGGCATTCCGATGTCCAGACTCAGTACCAGCAACATGAGTTTCCATGGAGTCATTCCTGGGAAGAAGGCTAAGTCACTCGGCCAAATTGCTCTTGATGTGGTTTTCGGTGATTCCAAGAATTACCGCAAAGAAAAGTTGACGTTCGAAGTTGTGGATTTCCAGAGTGCTTATCACGCTATTTTGGGCAGGCCAGCTTATGCACGCTTCATGGCTCGACCATGTTATGTGTATCTCAAATTGAAGATGCCTGGTCCCAAAGGTGTGATCACTGTTACGGGCAATCGGAAGAAGGCAGAAGAGTGTTTTCAGAAAGGCTCAAAGATCGCTGATGCTCAAATGGCAGTGGTAGAGCTGCAAGAGTACCAGAAGACTATAGACCCGAGTGATTTGTTGCGAGCCAAGAAGCCCGCTACGGAATCAACTTTTCAGTCGTCTGGTGAAACGAAGCCGGTTCACATTCACCCGACCGATCCCAATGCTGCTCCGACTCATATCTCAACAACACTCGACTCCAAATAGGAAGAAGCGCTCATCCAGTTCCTCCGTGAGAACTGGGACATCTTCACATGGAAGCCTTCTGACATGCCGGGTGTTCCCAGGGGGCTGGCTGAGCACCGCCTATGAGTCGACCCAAAAGTGAAACCTGTCAAACAACATCTCCGACGGTCCGCTGTCCAGAAGAGAAAGGCTATTGGTGAGGAGGTGGCTCGGCTCTTAGCAGCGGAGTTCATCCGAGAGATTTACCACTCCGAGTGGCTCGCCAACGTTGTCATGGTCCCCAAGAAGGACAAGTCACTTCGCATGTGCATTGACTTTAAACATATCAATCGGGCCTGCCCGAAAGATCATTTTCCTCTCCCCCGCATCGACCAGATAGTCAACTCGACTGCGGGATGTGAGCGACTGTCTTTTTTAGACGCCTATTCCGGGTACCATCAGATCCGTCTGTATGGACCCGACGAGATCAAAACAACTTTCATCACTCCATTCGGGTGCTTCTGTTATGTTATCATGCCATTCGGCCTCAAGAATGCCGGAGCCACGTTCATGAGGATGATTCAGAAGTGTTTGCTCACTCAAATCAGTCGGAATGTGGAAGCATAGATGGATGATATTGTGGTCAAGTCACGGAAGGGTTCCGACTTGCTGACTGACCTTGCTGAAACCTTTGCCAACCTCAGGAGGTATGATATCAAGCTTAATCCATCAAAGTGCACATTCGGAGTTCCTGGCGGAAAGTTACTCGGTTTTCTCGTTTCCGAACGGGGAATCGACGCCAATCCAGAAAAAGTTGGTACTATACTCCGGATGAAACGTCCTGTGTGTGTGCACGACGTCCATAAGCTTACTGGTTGCTTGGCCACTTTAAGTCGATTCATCTCTCGTCTCGGTGAAAAGGCATTGCCTCTTTACCGACTAATGAAGAAGTCAGACAAGTTCGAGTGGTCTCCTGAAGCTGATGCAGCGTTTGCAGAGTCAAAGTTCTGCTCTCCACCCAGCCGGTGCTTGCCGCCCCAATCAACAAAGAGCCTTTGCTGCTTTACATCGTAGCCACGGGACAAGTCGTCAGTACAGTACTTATGGTCGAGCAGGAAGAAGAAGGAAAGGCCTTCAAAGTTCAGCGCCCAGTATATTATGTTTCTGAAGTTTTGACCCCGTCAAAGCAAAGATACCCTCATTATCAGAAGCTTCTATATGGGATTTATATGACCACAAAGAAGGTTGCTCACTACTTCTCTGATCATTCCATTACAGTCATCAGCGACGCCATCACATACCCCGACTGAAAAATCAAGCGGCTGATGATTTGGCGAAAATAGATTCCAAGAGAGAAGCCATTCCCAGCAATGTGTTTTTGGAACACATCCACACACCATCAGTTCAAGAGGATCCCTTCACTGAAGAAGCCCCGCAACCAAAAAGTGCCATGGATCCGACTGAGGTTGAAGTTCCAGCCGTGGTCGACCTGATCATGGAAGTTTTGGTCATCACTCCCGATTGGACGGTACCGTACATCGCGTACATCCTAAGGAAAGAACTCCCAGAGGACGAAGAAGAGGCTCGACAGATCGTCTGTCGATCCAAGGCCTTTACAGTCATAAAGGGACAGTTGTATAGAGAAAGCGCGACTAGAGTCAGTCAGAAGTGTATAACACCAGAAGAAGGTCAGATAATCCTTGATGATATCCACTCAGGGACCTGTGGTCATCATGCTTCCTCTCGGACCATTGTGGCTAAAGCATACTGAGCAGGATTCTACTGGCCAAGGGCAAATGAAATGGCGAAAGAGATAGTCGACAAATGTGAAGGATGCCAGTTTTACTCCAATATGTCACACAAACCCGCGTCAGCCCTGAAGACCATTCCACTCATCTGGCCCTTCGCTGTTTGGGGACTGGACATGGTTGGACCACTGAGAACGGACAGGAGCGGTTTCACTCATGTGCTAGTAGCAGTCGACAAGTTCACCAAATGGATTGAAGCTAAGCCTATCAAGAATCTTGATGCTTGCACTGCTATCAGTTTCATTAGAGAGTTGATATTTAGATATGGAGTTCCGCACAGCATCATCACTGACAATGGGTCAAACTTCGATTTTGACAAGTTCAGAGCTTTTTGCGCCTCTCAAGGCACACGAGTCGACTACGCTTCAGTCGCTCACCCCCAGTCGAATGGACAAGCGGAAAGAGCAAATGGCTTAATTCTCAAAGGACTGAAACCCCGACTGATGCGCGATCTCAAGCACGCAGCGGGTGCATGGGTCGACAAGCTTCCATCGGTTCTTTGGGGATTGAGGACAACCCCGAACCGATCGACTGGAAGAACCCCATTCTTTCTGGTCTACGGAGTTGAAGCAGTTTTGCCGAGTGACCTGCTTCACAATGCACCCCGAGTCGAGCTCTACTCTGAAGATGAAGCAGAACAAGCCCGGCAGGACGCAGTCGACCTCCTGGAAGAAGAAAGAGAAATGGCCATGATCCGATCGACCATCTATCAGCAAGACTTGTGTCGATTCCATGCCAGAAATGTGAAGAGTCGACCTTCCAAGAAGGAGACTTGGTCCTCCGAGTGGATCAACAGAAACCACACAAACTCGCTCCTACTTGGGAAGGTCCCTTCATCGTCACCAGAGTCCTCCACAATGGAGCGTACCACCTTTATAATGTCGATCGCCAGATTGATGTGCCACGAGCCTGGAATGCAGAGCTGCTCCGCCCCTTTTATACTTGAATTCTCACTCGGATGAGATGTAATAAGAAAAACTTCTGTAGTTTATTTATCAAAGACAAGAGCGTTATAATTTTCCCAGTGATTGTTATTGCTTTTGTTTGCGTGAGAAATCCCCCAGTGGGGGGCTTAGCTGCGAATCCATTTCGCCTAAGTTGGTAAAAAAATTCCTACTGAGTGGTGAGCCAGCCTCTCACTCGGAGGCTTAGCTGCGAACCCGTTTCGCCTAAGTGTTTGAAAATCCTACAGAGTGGAGAGCCAGCCTCCCACTTAGGGGCTTAGCTGCAGTCCAGTACTCACCTAAGTGTTTGAAAATCCTACCGAGTGGTGAGCCAGCCTCCCACTCGGGGGCTTAGCTGCAGTCCAGTACTCGCCTAAGTTTGAAAATCCTACCGAGTGGAGAGCGACCCTCCCACTCGGGGGCTTAGCTGCAGTCCAGTACTCGCCTAAGTGTTTGAAAAATCCTACCGAGTGGAGAGCCACCCTCCCACTCGGGGGCTTAGCTGCAGTCCAGTCCTCGCCTAAGTTTGAAAAATCCTACCAAGTGGAGAGCGACCCTCCCACTCGGGGTCTTAGCTGCAGTCCAGTACTCGCCTAAGTTTGAAAAATCCTACCGAGTGGAGAGCGACCCTCCCACTCGGGGGCTTAGCTGCAGTCCAGTACTCGCCTAAGTTTGAAAAATCCTACCGAGTGGAGAGCGACCCTCCCACTCGGGGGCTTAGCTGCAGTCTAGTACTCGCCTAAGTGTTTGAAAAATCCTACCGAGTGGAGAGCGACCCTCCCACTCGGGGGCTTAGCTGCAGTCCAGTACTCGCCTAAGTTTGAAAAATCCTACCGAGTGGAGAGCGACCCTCCCACTCGGAGGCTTAGCTGCAGTCCAATACTCGCCTAAGTGTTTGAAAATCCCACCGAGTGGAGAGCGACCCTCCCACTCGGGGGCTTAGCTGCAGTCCAGTACTCGCCTAAGTACGAAACACATCCCGATCCGCAAGGACGATGAGGTGCGGGTTGACTGCTACCTTCTCCTTCGGAGCTTCGCCATAAGTACAACGTGCACTCCATCCCGACCCACAAGGACAACGAGGTGCAGGTCGACTGCTACCTTCTCCTTCGGAGCTGCGCCACAAATACAAAAGTTGTCTCGAGTGAAGAACAAGTTCCACTCGACAGAGAATTCATGAAGATATTCAACGATAAACCTAGTTCAGATAAATCCTGAAGGTCCCAGACCGCAGATCAAAGTACTCGAGCATTCAGCCCGAAAGAGTTTAATGGTTACAAAATCCACTCGGCATTCCGAGGCAAATTTAAGGTGAAGCATAGAAGTTTTACTCCTCAGGCAGAGGACTAGAGGGTGCGACAAACTGGTCCAAGTCAATCCCGTCAGCAATCCGAGTGGCAGCAGCAATGAAGGTCTCCATGAAAGACTGAAAGTTGTGCTTCCTGGTATTGGCAACTTGGATAGCAGCCAACTTTTCCTCTCGCGCCTCCTTGTAGTGAACACGGACCAAGGACAGAGCGACGTCAGCGCCGCAGCTAGCAGAAGATTTCTTCCATTCCTGCACTCGACATGGAACTTCATTCAGTCGAGTCATCAGAGACTCGAGGTCATTTTGAAGCGTCGTTCCAGGACAGAGCGCCGTGTCGATCCGCGACGCCGCAACCTTCAGTCAAGCAAGGTAGTCAACCACACAAGCAACACGAGACTCCAGTCGGAGCACGTTCATAACAGCCTCATCCTTCACCGGAGAATTAATGGGGTCCAAGCTCGTCTCCACTCGACTGGTCTCCTCCTCGAAGTTCTGGCAAAATTCTGTAAGCACAATTCAAAGATAAGTCAGTGGCTTTACGTTGATGACAACAGGTCAGTCAGGTAGGAGAGATTACCTTCAAGCATGATGAATAACTTCTTGGCGAGCCCTCCAAGATAAGCCTCCAGATCGTTCCTCTTCCCTGCCAGTTCACTTGCCTTGTCACTCAGAGCTATCTTATCATTCTTCAGACGGCTGACCTCTTGGTTGGCCGCGTCGAGAGCAGCTTTCAGTTTGGAGTTCTCCTCTTCAAGGTTACCAACTGAAGCCAGTTTTTCTTCCGCAAGCTTCGTTTTGTCCAAAGCCGCCTTCTGCGCTTCGGCAAGGTCACGGTCCTTCTTCTTCAGAGCCTCCTCCATTTTATCTGCGAAATGACAGTGAGATCAACATCAAGAATGGGCAGGAAAGAAAGGACAGTCGTCAAATTCTCACCAGCCATACCTTTTGCTTCGTCTCTCGCCTTCTGCAAGTTCTCTTGGGCAAGCTTCAAGTCAAGGTTGAGCTGGATCTGTTTGTTTTCCAATTCAGTATAGCGAGCCACAAGCTCGCAGGATTTCTGTGAAGAATTAGTCGACAGATATCAAAGGTGGGTTGCTTCCAAGCAACTAAGAGAAAAATCGTGACGTTTCTAAGACTACAGCCGAATAAAAAATATTCGACAGTAGTCTCGGGGACTACACCCAGTGGGTGCACTCAGCGTGCCCCCACTGGTTCGACCAAAAGAGACTAAGAGGTTATGATCTCATCATGATCTACAAAAGAAAAAAAAAGTGGCCTCAGCGTGCCCCCACTAGTTCCAAGATTCCATTCGACATGGCCTGACCAGACCGAGTGAAGAAGTTCGAGTGAAGCAACACAATATAAAGACTACAGTCGACTGCCAGCAGCGTGCCCCCACTAGTTCCAAGATTCCATTCGACATGGCCTGACCAGACCGAGTGAAGAAGTTCGAGTGAAGCAACACAATATAAAGACTACAGTCGACTGCCAGCAGTCCACCATAGTCTCGGGGACTACACCCAGTGGGTGCACTCAGCGTGCCCCCACTAGTCCAAAAAATTCAATCGACACACCCAGTGGGTGTACAGATACAAAGATTTTCAGAAAAGAGAGTCTTCAGATAGCGCATCCCAACAGAACAAGCGGTGATCAACTAACCTGGACATTACTTTGAAGAGTTGAACTGGCATCATAGGCCGCTTGGCTGGCTTCCCGGACCACCTTCACCTGCTCCATCATGATCCCCGCCTGGCGTATAGCCTCCTTAGCAGCACCCACTTGATCCTCGGGGACGTGGTGTGTGGCAAAAAGGGAGGGCGGATCAGCAGTAGACGATGAAGGCCGAACACTCATCAGAGGCACAGCGAAGGACACAGAAGTCCGAGTGGTATTACCACCCTCCTGAACTACTGCCTCAGGCGCTGATGCGGTTTGTGAGGTCTTGCCAGTTGACGCCTTCCTATTCTTCCTCGCCCTCAGCGGCACTTCGTCATCATCATCAGGGAGATCAATGACATGAGGAGGAGCTATAAGAAAAATCCAAAGTTAAATATGAAAATCCAATCGACCAGAGGAGACCGTCAATCAACTAAGAGTGAAACATCAGAAACTATACCAAGGTTGGAGGTAACGGCGTCTTCCATTTCCTGGTCATCGTTCTTGGCAGAGATCTCGGAGGTAGCCGCACTGCAGATTTCAGAAACCAGTCGGTTTAATCAATGAGTCGACCAAGAGTCTGTCCATGTTCAACAAAAAAAGCAAGTTCTGCTGTTACCCGGAAATGGTGGGAACGGTCATCTTCATTTTGGGCAGGGCCTTCGACGGCTTTGACGGTGTTGCTCGTGGATGCTTTGGAGCTTTTTCAGTCGGCGCTGGGGAAGACGTCCGAGGGCGTTTTGACAACTGCCCAACAGGCACAGTCGCCTTACCACGTTCGCGCGCAGGGTCGTGTTCGAGCTTGGATCGCCTTTCTTTGCGGGGAGGATCGACTTGTTCCTCCTCCTCTCCACTGGAGTCGTCGTCATCATCCTCCTCCCCTTCACCGTCAGATTGCCACTCCTCCCCACTTTCGCCTCCACTCGCCTCCCCCTCCTCGTCCTACTCTTGCATCCTGTTGGGCATCGAGTACATATCAGTAATGGCCTGGAAGACAACAAACAAGACAAAAGTCAATTGACTGATTCTAAGCGAACAGAATGAAGAAAGCAAGGTTACAGTCAGAGATGCAGAATCGGACCTGGTCTACTTTGTATGTTTGGTCGAGTGGAGGAATCCTCCTGGCTCCTCGAGGGTTGTCCTTGTTCCCTGTGATACTCGACAACCACCCTTCCAACATCTCGTCGTCGACCTCCTCCGGATGAATCCGAGTGGTGTCATCGAGGCCCGAATACATCCACATCGAATGGTCACGAGCTTGGAGCGGTTGGATGCGCCTCCGGAGGAAGACCTCTAATAAATCCATGCCAGTCACCCCGTCGCGGACAAGCTGAACCACTCGACCGACCAGAACTTTGACTTGCGCCTTTTCTTCTGGTGTCACTCTCAGAGAGGAAGGTTTTTCTGCTCGGTTCAGGGAGAAAGGGGGAAGGCCCTTTGCCTGTCCTGGAGTCGCCTGGTCTTTGCAGTAGAACCAGGTCGACTGCCACCCACGGACTGACTCGGGAAAAGTCATAGCTGGAAAAGAACTTTTGCCTCTCATTTGGATCCAAAGACCCCCGCACATCTGAATCACTTGCGTCTTTTCAACTTGGCTTTCTTAACCGACTGGTAACGACAAGTGAAAATGTGCTTGAAGAGACCCCAATGGGGACGACAACCCAAGAAATTCTCGCACAAAGATACAAAGGCAGCAAGATACACGATGGAATTTGGAGTAAAGTGATGGAGCTGCGCTCCGAAAAAGTTCAAGAAACTCCGGAAGAAAGAATGAGGAGGCAGAGAAAATCCGCGATCAATGTGGGTGGTGAGGAGGAGACACTCACCCTCGCGAGGCTGAGGTTCGATCTTGTTCCCCGGGAGACGCGCAGATCCATGGGGAATGAATCCCCCATCGATCAGATCATCGATGTCATCTTGCCGAATCATCGAGGGCATCCAATCGCCCTGGATCCAGTCCTTCGGCAGAGCGGACCTCGAAGAAGATCCGCGCCGACCGGACTTCCTCGCCTTCGCCTGAGCCGTCGCTTTCTTCGCATGCTCCAGGGCCGTCGTCTTCTCCTTCACCATCGCCGCGGACGAAGCTCCAACAGGCCGGCAGCGCTCAGACGAGAACAAAGATGGCGGAAGAATTCGAGAGGGAAGGGGAAAAGTGAAGGCGCACTGTTCAAAAGCCATGGGCCGGCAACTTATATGGGGTCGCTTCCGAGTGACTGACCTGTAGGCCCAGGTGATCCTGTCAAATCCCGCAATAGTCGCGCACGCGATACGTGGCTAAAAAGGTGGCGCGGAGATCGAGGAGGCTCCGTTCTATCCCATCCGATTACTGCGGCCTCCCCCGTCCCGCGCGCTTCCCGAAATTCGAATCTCGCAAAATCCGCGGGCAGCAGAACAACTCATCAGATGGAGGATCTCCTCCACGCAACCACTTGGGAATCTACAAGTAAAGGAATTCACTCGACTAAAGCAAACTAAGAATGGATCAAGGCGACTGAAAAGAAGTTGGTGACGTCACCCATGTTCATTGATCCGAAACAAGATGTACTCATGGCATGAAGAATGGGTCGGAAGAATTCTCAACTCCTTCCCCACTCAAACCTCGATCCATTCAGGGGCTAATGATGAAGCCATGTACCTAGGGTAGGGTCATGGACCTGTCCTAACTGCCCTACCCCAGGACATCCCTAGAAGAAATCATCTTTCAATTGACTTGGAGGTGTTCCAGTTGACAGACTCGAAGACACTCGACCAACAAGTAATCACTCGACCAAGATCCAACCACTCGACGACCAGGAGACCTAAAGCCACTCCGCATGCTAACGGTCGGTCATTGAGTAGCTTTTATGGTCATCATAGCACTTTATTAGAGGCGTTACCAGTAACGCCCAACCTTAATGTACTTTAAACCCTACATAACTGAGGGCCGGAGGGGTCTGGCGAACTCTATATAAGCCACCCCCCTCCTCAGTGTAAAGGGTTCGCACCCCTGTAATTCATACACACATAATCCAGTCGACCGCCTTCGGGCTCCGAGACGTAGGGCTATTACTTCCTTCGAGAAGGACCTGAACTCGTAAACCTCGTGTGCTTACAACTACTCCATAGCTAGGATCTTGCCTCTCCATACCTACCCCCCTACATTACTGTCAGACTTAGAACCATGACAACAGGCGGTAGATTAAGACCATGTATTTCTTCAATAGGAGGTAAATTCTTAACATCTTCAGCTTTAATACCTTTTTCTTTCATAGACTTCTTTGCCTCTTGCATATCTTCGGGACTGAGAAATAGGACACCTCTCTTTTTCGGAGTTGGTTTAGGAATAGGTTCAGTAGTTGGAGCAGGAGCTGGCTCAGGAGGTGGCTCAGGAGGTGCCCATTTATTTTCATTTGTCAACATATTGTTCAATAGAATTTCAGCTTCATCCGGTGTTCTTTCCCTGAAAAGAGAACCAGCACAACTATCCAGGTAATCTCTGGAAGCATCGGTTAGTCCATTATAAAAGATATCAAGTATTTCAGGTTTCTTAAGATGATGATCAGGCAAAGCATTAAGTAACTTGAGAAGCCTCCCCCAAGCTTGTGTGTCGGGGATATACCCCGCGGTATGTCCCGGCTGGATGTATAACCCAGCCGGACTTGGCGACTCACTAATGACCCGCCCTGACTGGACGACACACTAAGTGACCCGCCCGATCCTGGCAACTTATGGGTCACCTGGCAAGCGGATCAGAGGAGCTACAAGACCCGGGGGCCCAGGAGGCTCAAGGCCCAGAAGGCCGGCTTACGTTATGATGGGCCGACTTAAGAGGAAAGGGATGGCGAATATTTTCTTCTTGAGGAAGCAAGACCCGGACTTGTATTCAACTTGTAAGAAAAGATAGACTAGTCCTAGTCCTACTAGGACTCCACATGTAACCCGCCCCTTTAACTTATATAAGGAGGGGCAGGGCTCCCCAAGAGGGAGAAAAAACAAGAAACAATATCTAGGGCTAGACACAAAGGAGGAGCCGGCTTACGGCGACTCCTCTCATGAGCATAATGAGACCTAGCCACAAACAGCATGTAGGGCTATTCCGGATGATGTTTCCCGGGGCCCGAAGCTGTCTAAATCCTCGTCTTGTGTGATGATCCGCCTTGCGTCTCTCGATTCCGACCAACCCCTTCAAACTACCGCATAGATGCGTTGACCTCGCGACTAAGTCCTCGCACTAAGGACATCTGCCGTGACAATTCCACGACAGCTGGCCCCCACCATGGGGCCTGCGTACGGTGGTGTTGAGATCTTGGAAGGATCTTTCATATGGATCGAGAAGCTCGCGATTGACTAGATGAAGAAGAAGAAGAGGCACACAGGATAACCCGGGATAGGTTAACTTTGGGCAAAACCGGGAAAATCCATCGTGCTTAAATTTTTGGAAGCGGATAGTACAGGTTAAAATTCAAGAAGAGTTAGGATTGCTGGGCTTATGTACGTTCGCTGCCGCCGTCCTACGATCCGTCAAGATCGACAGGCGTTGTTCCCCAGAAAACTGAGCCAGATCGATCTTGGTGTTCTACTTCTAGGCACCAAGAACAAAGACCAAAACCAAAAGAGATGAGATCAGACAAAACCGACAGCGACCTGGACCTCATCGTGGCCTCGTCCTTGCCTCGTTTTTGCCGCACAATGGACAGCTTACAGCAGCCGCAAATCCTGAGTTGGTTAATATTATTAATTTAGATCTGAGGCAAACTAGGCAAACTGATGTGCCGGCAACACAGGGATCAATCTGGTCTGATATTGTTAAACTAGATTTACCTTTTGTTCTCCTCTGGATCGAGGTTCACACGGAAGGTGCTAGTCCTTGTGGAATTAAAGAAGACAAATTACATCAGCCTATGAGGCCTAGTTTTTTCTACTCCGCGTAACCCACCATTGATAGATGATATGGACAATCACGTAATACCAAGGCGTTCTCTTGTGGCTGCCATCACTCCGTGCATCAAGCAAAGCAATCCCCGGTTAATACAAACATGTGCTGAGTCTTGCCGGGCGAGGAGATCGACCCAGACTTTGCATCCCGTCTCCGCGGAGCCGCCGCGCCATCTCAAGCTAACCACCTGCCCGAGTCGCCGTCACCGAGTTGAACCACCGGAGCCGCATTGAGCTACCTCTGCCGCTGTATCGCAAAGTCGCCTTGCCGTCCTGCCTCCGTCGCTGGGCTCCGCCCGTTCCGGTGCGCCTCCGAGCCGCCGGCCCCCGCCTGCTGAGGCGCGCCGGTGCGCCAAGCCGGCCTTGCCGGAGCCACCTCCGCTACTGCGTCCTAAATCACCGTTGACCCGCCTGGCGGCTTGCATGTCTGCGGCCTGATCTCCTACTCCGACTCTCTTCGGCGCCTCTGTTCCGGGCTACCTCGTTGCTGCACGCCCCTTCAAGCCGACGCCGTCTTCATCAACGAGCCACCCCGTCCTCGCCTCGCTTCCGGAGCGAGCCGCCGTCATCGCCGACCGCGAACCGCCTTGCCGGCGCCTCCACGAGCTGGCCCCGGCTACCTTGAGTCGCCGGCTGCTGTTTCGCGCTGCGGGCCACCATAGTCTCACGGCCATCGCGGTTCTGCCGGTTTCCGTCGCTGGTCTTTGAGGCGCCTCTGCACCCACGGCTGCTGCTGCCGCGCTGTGAGACTCTGGCCGTGGCTGGCCTCCCGCCTCTGTGCTAAATCGCTGGCACTTCTCCGCCTCCACGGCCGAGCACCGAGCCGCCGGCCGCTGCCCAACGCGTGCGTCGCCGTGGCTCAGCACGACTTGCTCCGCTTCGAGCAAAACTCTCTGCAGTTCCGTACTGCTATGGGTGAGAAGAGGAGTCAACAAAAAGGGAAAGCTGCTGGCATGTTCTGGAGGTTCATACACATTACGTGGAGCTAAAAAGCTAGTACTATTAATTCACGTCGAGACAAAAGTATAGAGGAAAGGAGAGAACACGCAGTACATGTATCAGTTAATGCTGGCAGTCTGCGTGCAGATCATCTGTCATCAAAATGAATCAGGTGCTATTTACCCTATTTATTTTTAAGTACTACCTTGCCCTGCTGTATTTTATATGCAGGAGAATTATTCATTACAAAGTGGCACTATACTGCGGATATGAAGGCGCACCAACATCATTCAGCACAGGAGGTCATCCTTACTGAACGGACTCCCGCATCGGCTTACAACGCCGTGGCCGTCTCTCGCGACCGCGCCGGCTTACAACGCTGTGGCCGTCTCTCGCGACCACGCCGGCTTACAATAAGAAGGACAACTTGCCCGTCCGCACCGGCTTACAACGCCACGGCCGGTTCATCTGACTGTGCCACCTCAGATGTTGCGGTCGTCTTTACCGTCTGTCTCTCACGGTCTGGTCTACATCAACACACCGGGCCGCACCTGTCTGCACGAGCTGTTTATTGAGTATGAGCAAGTCACTGCTTGGGAAGCCCGGTTTTCTTCCAACAAATTGGAGGCAAATTATCATATATTATCAACCATCGTCTGCACTGGATGGCTCAATGGGCAGGCGCACAACTCGCCGCCACTACAGTTTGGTTAAGCTTCAAACAACCAGTTGGAAGGAACCATTGGCCGAGTTGCTGACACGGCTCATACGGGATTATTTATAACCCGTCGCAGTCACCTCAACCTTCTGTGGATTCACATCGTACTATCAACACCAATGATATGCAACTTATGTCGGTTTATATCACGATCAAATATGGAGAATCTCAAGCCAACTCCTCGAGTCGCCTTGAGACTCGGGGGCTACAATGATATGACTCAGCAAAATATTGCCGGTTTTCAGTGAAGTCAACAACCCCAGGACGTTGGAGGGGAAGATAACCCGGTCCCGGAGGATACTACCGTTATATTGGTGGAAAATTTAAAGGCTGTCAGAAAATTTCCGGCTTAAAAAGAAGGATTCCGGTTTAAAATCCGGTTCAAGAGACATCTCTCTCCCAAAAAGCACTGAAGCTCTTAATATCCGGTTTAAAAACCGGTTCACGGGAAATTTATTTACCACAAAGCTTTGAAGCTTTCAAATCCAGTTCAAATCCGGCTCAAGGTAAATTTACCTCTCACAAAGTTTTGAAGCTTTCTAATCCGGTTTAAACTTCCGGTGCAAAAAGATTTAATCTCTCGCAAGTTCGAGTTCTCAGAAAAATTAAAGGTTGCCAAAAGAACTTGCTGCCATGATGCGCGGTTCAAACTTGGATATCCTGCCTTACGGCTTATCTTATTATGATCACTTGGGGGCTTCCTGCTCATCGAGCATAGCTATCAGTACCCTCTTGATCGGCGCAATGCCAAAATTTATATGGTCACTTGGGGGCTTCCTGTTCAAACATAGGTCGTATTCGAACCAAAGAGAACATAGCTGTCGAAACCCTTTTGATTGGCATACTGCCAAACCCACTAGGGGGCTTCTTGATCGTATCCGAATCATAGCTCAACCCCTTTGGGTCCGACGTGGATCGTATTCGAATCAACGTCGTTAAACAACTCTCAAGGTCATTTGGGGGCTTCCTGTTCAAACATAGGTCGTATTCGAACGAAAGAGAACATAGCTGTTGATACCCTCTTGATCGGCATCGCCAAAGCCACTGGGGGCTATATGATCGTATTCGAATCTTAGCTTAACCCCTTTGGAACGGTTTACTGATCGTATCCGAATCAGAAGCCTCAAAAAGTTTTATTCTGTCTCTGGTAAAGTTTATTGCAGCCACAATTACTTAACTTGAGACCTTTTTGGGATTATATCTCAAATATATATAAGTGTTTTATGTTTAACCTGGTTTGACTTTTGACTATAAGTCGCCAGTTTATGACAATCATCATCTATGTGGAAGCATTGGCTTCTAAGGATTGGGTTATCACCCTTACTGCATAGGTTATGTAAGCCGGCAGTACAAATTCAATATCACAGTAGTTAGATATTATGACCCGCCCTGGTTTTGACGCTAAGTCGCCAGGGCATATGTTGTTTAAATTCTCTGCAGGATTTGCAGAAATATGACATATAAATTATTAAGTTCAAGCTCATTACCAAAGTTGATGTTTCAAAATGATTATCCGTTCTGGATTTTTCTCAAAAGGCTATAAGCCGCCTGGTCATGAAAATTCCGGTTTACAATGAAGGCGTATTGAATCGCCATCGGCCAAGAGCCGTCGGGTATTTAAACTCCAGATTTACTTGTCAACAGATAAGGTATTTGAAATCTTTAAATAGCCAAACTTGGCTTGATTTTCGTTATGATATTGAATGATTGAGTTTTTCAAACTGGGTTATTCAAATCTTTAATAGCCAACATGGCTGGATTTTCATGATGATATTGAATGATTGAGGTTTTCATACCGGATTATATTATTCAAATCTTGAATAGCCAACATGGCTGGATTTCTATTATGATTATCAATAACCAGTATTATGATTGAAGTTTTCAAAGTCGCTTTAGCGCAACAGCTATTATCTTTATCAATGGGCATGATTTATTTTACAATGGAGGAAATAGTCCCGAGTCGCTGCAGGCTTACGACCCGACACTTGGGGGCTATATTATTCAAGTTGAGGTTACATCAAATATGCAAGTCTCATGTCACTGCAAGCATGCACCATGACACTTGGGGGCTAATGCAAAGTCATTTTTGTTGGCCTTATTGAAGACCCGACTCATCCCGTTGTAATGAGCCGGCCCTTGGGGGTTACCAATTGCTCCTGTTAAAATTCAAGATACACAAGCCTTATTCCACTATATATTGAAGGATCCACTGCTCAGTTGGTAAAGCACAAAGCTCTTAACCTTGTGGACGTGGGTTCAAGCCCCAGGATGGGGGTAACATCATATGATATTATTTTCAATGAAAAGTCCCAGCTCAGTATTATCTTACCAAGCCGACCCTTGGGGGCTACACGTTACTGCTCAAATTTACATCATCATATTTACAAAGTCCCTGCTCATTATTACATAATGACCCGACACTTGGCGGCTAATGCATATTGCTCTTTGCTGAAGACAATTCTAGGATGACCCGGCTACACTACTATGACTATAGCCGACTCATGGGGGCTACACAGCTGGATTTTATTTAAAGCCATGGTGATAAGTCCCGGCTTATTCATGCTGATTAAACCGGCCCTTGGGGGCTATAGGTAATATGGATATAAGGGAGAAATATGTTCAAATTCTCAGTTTTGAGCAGATCGGATTGATCCGGTGTTTGCAACAATCATGATCCGGTGTCACCAATAATTATGACCCGGCGTCGGCTACAGTTATGACCCGGTGCTATCAATATTTACAAGCCGGCAATTTTGGTTATGATAAACCGGCAAGTTTTACCTCTTCAAGCCGGCTGAAAGTGAGATGAGTATTTCAAGACCAATATGTTTTAAGCCGGCGCTTTGGAAGCCGATTCAAGTGGATTATTTCTTACAATATTTCTCTACAAGAGACCAATGCCAGCAAATTGATTCTGAAGCTGGTCTATTTACCCGGATTTCTCAAAAGAAGTATCTGGATTTTTGCATTCACAAAGTTTGAACATATCTACTAAAGGAGATTTGCTATGAGTACATGGGCATGTATCAAGAAGGAAATGACAAGGATTTAAAAATGATCAGGTGGCGGCTTACAAGAATATTTAACCCGGAGTACAACCTGTCAGTTTGTTCTTGTGTTTATATTGCAGATCAATTTAACATGGATAAATCCAAATTAAACTTGGGGGCTAATGTCGGGGATATACCCCGCGGTATGACCCGGCTGGATGTATAACCCAGCCGGACTTGGCGACTCACTAATGACCCGCCCTGACTGGACGACACACTAAGTGACCCGCCCGATCCTGGTGACTTATGGGTGACCTGGCAAGCGGATCAGAGGAGCGACAAGACGCGGGGGCCCAGGAGGCTCAAGGCCCAGAAGGACGGCTTACGTTATGATGGGCCGGCTTAAGAGGAAAGGGATGACAAATATTTCCTTCTTGAGGAAGCAAGACCCGGACTTGTATTCAACTTGTAAGAAAAGATAGACTAGTCCTAGTCCTACTAGGACTCCACATGTAACCCGCCCCTCTAACTTATATAAGGAGGGGCAGGACTCCCCAAGAGGGAGAGAAAACAAGAAACAATATCTAGGGCTAGACACAAAGGAGTAGCCGGCTTACAGCGACTCCTCTCATGAGCATAATGAGACCTAGCCACAAACAGCATGTAGGGCTATTCCGGATGATGTTTCCCGGGGCCCGAAGCTGTCTAAATCCTCGTCTTGTGTGATGATCCGCCTTGCGTATCTCGATTCCGACCAACCCCTTCAAGCTACCGCATAGATGCGTTGGCCTCGCGACTAAGTCCTCCCACTATGGACATCTGCCGTGACAATTCCACGACATTGTGGGAGACTCTCTTCTTTAATTTGCACAAAATTGTATATTTCCCTCAAAGCAGCTTGTTTCTTATGAGCAGGGAAATATTTAGCAGAGAAGTAATAAATCATATCCTGGGGACTACGCACACAACCAGGATCAAGAGAATTAAACCATATCTTAGCATCACCCTTTAATGAGAACGGAATTTTTTTGAGTATATAGAAGTAACGCGATCTCTCATCATTAGTGAACAGGGCAGCTATATCATTTAACTTAGTAAGATGTGCCACAACAGTTTCAGATTCATAGCCATAAAAAGGGTCGGATTCAACCAAAGTAATTATATCTGGATCAACAGAGAATTCATAATCCTTATCAAGAACACAGATAGGTGAAGTTGCAAAAGCAGGATCAGATGTCATTTTATCTCTAAGTGATTCTTTATTCCATTTAATCAATAACCTATTAAGCTCATATCTATCTTTGCAGGCTAAAATAGCTAAGGAAGAATCTTTATCAAAAAGATAACCCTCAGGAATAACAGGCATATTTTCATCATCACTTTCATCATCGTATTCAGTTTCATCAATTTCTCTTTCTCTAGCCCTAGCAATTTGTTCTTCAAGAAATTCACTAAGGGGCACAGTAGTATCAGCCATAGAAGCAGTTCCATCATAAGTATCATGCATAATAGAAGTGGCATCATCAATAACATGCGACATATCGGAACAAATAGCAGAAGCAGGTTTAGGTGTCGCTAGCTTACTCATAACAGAAGGTGAATCAAGTGCAGAGCTAGATGGCAGTTCCTTACCTCCCCTCGTAGTTGAGGGATAAATTGTTGTCTTAGCGTCTTTCAAGTTCTTCATAGTGTCCAGCAGATATAAATCCCAAGTGACTCAAAGAATAGAGCTATGCTCCTCGGCAACGGCGCCAGAAAAAGGTCTTGATAACCCACAAGTATAGGGGATCACAACAGCTTTCGAGGGTAGAGTATTCAACCCAAATTTATTGATTCGACACAAGGGGAGCCAAAGAATATTCTCAAGTATTAGAAGCTGAGTTGGCAATTCAACCACACCTGGAAACTTAGTATCTGCATCAAAGTGTTTAGTAGCAAAGTAATATGATAGTGGTGGTAACGGCAACAAAAGTAAAGACAGTAAAAGTAATGTTTTTGGTATTTTGTAGTGATTGTAACAGTAGCAGCGGGAAAGTAAATAAGCGAGAGCCAGTGTATGGAAAACTCGTAGGCATTGGATCAGTGATGGATAATTATGCCGAATGCGGTTCATCATGTAAAAGTCATAACATAGGGTGACACAAAACTAGCTCCAATTCATCAAGGTAATGTAGGCATGTATTCCGTAAATAGTCATACGTGCTTATGGAAAAGAACTTGCATGACATCTTTTGTCCTACCCTCCCGTGGCAGCGGGGTCCTATTGGAAACTAAGTGATATTAAGGCCTCCTTTTAATAGAGGACCGGAACAAAGCATTAGCACATAGTGAATACATGAACTCCTCAAACTATGGTCATCACCGGGAGTGGTTCCGATTATTGTCACTTCGGGGTTGACGGATCATAACACATAGTAGGTGACTATAGACTTGCAAGATAGGATCAAGAACTCACATATATTCATGAAAACATAATAGGTTCAGATCTGAAATCATGGCACTCGGGCCCTAGTGACAAGCATTAAGTATAGCAAAGTCATAGCAACATCAATCTCAGAACATAATGGATACTAGGGATCAAACCCTAACAAAACTAACTCGATTACATGATAAATCTCATCCAACCCATCACCGTCTAGCAAGCCTACGATGGAATTACTCATGCACGGCGGTGAGCATCATGAAATTGGTGATGGAGGATGGTTGATGATGACGACAGCGACGAATCCCCCTCTCCGGAGCCCCGAACGCACTCCAGATCAGCCCTCCCAAGAGGTTTTAGGGCTTGGCGGCGGCTCCGTATCATAAAACGCGATGATTTCTTCTCTCTGATTTTTTTCTCCCCGAAAGCTAGTATATAGAGTTGGAGTTGGCGTCGGAGGGCATCCAGGGGGCCCACGAGGTAGGGGGGCGCGCCCTAGAGGGGGGGGGGCACCCTCGTGGATAGGGTGTGGGCCCCCTGGTCTTCATCTTTGGCGAGGATTTTTTATTATTTTTTCTAAGGTGTTCCGTGGAGTTTCAGAACTTTCCGAGAATATTTGCTTTCTGCACATAAAACAACACCAAGGTAATTCTGCTGAAAACAGCGTCAGTCCGGGTTTGTTCCATTCAACTCATATAAGTTAGAGTCCAAAACAAGGCCAAAAGTGTTTGGAAAAGTAGATACGACGGAGACGTATCACAAGCCAAGTTCTATAATGAAAAATTCCCACTTAGTATATGAAAGTGACAACATAGGACACTCTCTATCATGAAGACCATGGTGCTACTTTGAAGCACAAGTGTGGAAAAAGAGATAGTAGCATTGTCCCTTCTCTCTTTTTCTCTAATTTATTTCTTATTTTTTTCGCTTTTTTTCTTTCTTCCTTTTTTTCTCTTTGGCCTTTCTTTTTTTTCTTTTTGGCCTTTCCTTTTTTTCTTTTTTTTCTTTTTAAAGTCCGAAGTCTCATCCCGACTTGTGGCGGAATCATAGTCTTCATCATCCTTTCCTCACAGAGACAATGCTCTAATAATGAAGATCATCACACATTTATTGATTTACAACTCAAGAATTACAACTCAAAACTAGAACAAGATATGACTCTATATGAATGCCTCCGGCGGTGTACAAGGATATGCAATGAATCAAGAGCGACATGTATGAAAATTATGAAGGTGCCCTTGCCACAAATACGATGTCAACTACATGATCATGCAAAGAGCAATATGACAATGATGAAGTGTGTCATAATAAACGGAACGGTGGAAAGTTTCATGGCAATATATCTCGGAATGGCTATGGAAATGACATAATAGGTAGGTATGGTGGCTATTTTGAGGAAGGTAAATAATGGGTGCATGATACCGGCGAAAGTTGCGCGGTATAATAGAGGCTAGCAAAGTTGAAGGATGAGTGTGCATATATCCATGGACTCACATTAGTCATAAAGAACTCATATACTTATTGCAAAAGTCTACTTGCGCTCGAAGCAAAGTACTACTATGCATGCTCCTAGGGGAAGGGTTGGTAGCGAGGCCAAGCGGCACACACGGTGTGGCTGAACAGTATGTACATTATTTAATGAACATGAAAGGGGCCTCGATCACAACAACTACGCGGCAGCGGAACGATGACGAAGCGAAACTCCATAGCACAGGGACACCGATGTGGGCGCGGTGTAGACACAGGAAGCACTCCGATCTAGTAAGACTTTCCTGAAAGCTGGCACGACACGCCAGGTCAGTACATTGAATATACTTTCAAGCTCACAACGAATAAAAGCACAATGACAAACAATAACATGACATTTAAGCAAATTAAATGCAATGCTTCAACATACTACTCATGAATTGAACATGCATGTGCATCGAGTCCCTCGGACTCCTTACCATATGGTTACCTCGTTCAATACCGTGATTGCTCCCGGATCACAACTGAAACCAACTCTCTCCTTCCAGCAACAACAACATCGGGAACCAACTCTTTGGTCCCATCAACAACCTTCTTCATCGTTCAACAATCTAATCACATAACCAGTGCAAATCATATAACTTTAGTGTGCAAGATTAAATTATTTATGTTGATCCATGGTGTGACCTACTACGAACTGGGTCCGTAACCGAGGACATGCCTATCGATAGATTTGACACACACTCTGCAGAGGTTAGCACACCATACCCACATGACGGAATCCATGGCCTCGCATTCGCATTCGGGTGGACCAACGGCATTCCGACAGAACCAACCCAGTGCCATGACACTCTCCCGGCCACTCCGACCAACTCCACTTTGGGCTAAGCCATGGGTGGCTGATACGTCCATTTTGCATCATGTTTCCTTACTGTTATTTATGATGTTTTTATCCATAATAATGCTTTTTGGAGTAATTCTAATGCCTTTTCTCTCATAATTTTCAAGGTACACACCAAGAGGGAGAATTCCGGCAGCTGGAAATCTGGACCTAGAAAAGCTACGTCAGGCTACCTATTTTGCACAACTCCAAACAAGCTGAAACTCCACGGAGATTTTTTATGGAATATTTAAGAATTATTGGAGTAAATAACTATCACAGGGGGCCCACCAAGTGGGCACAACCCACCTGGGCGCGCCAGGGAGCCCAGGCGCGCCCTGGTGGGTTGTGCTCACCCAGGCCCACCTTTGGTGCCCATCTTCTGGTATATAGGTCATTTTTACCTAGAAAAAAAATAAGGAGATGACTTTCGGGACTTCGCGCCGCCGCCTCGAGGCGGAACTTGGGTAGGAGCACTTTTGCCCTCCGGCGGAGCGATTCCGCCGGGGGAACTTCCCTCCTGGAGGGGGAAATCATCATCCTCATCATCACCAACAACTCTCCCATCTTTGGGAGGGCAATCTCCATCAACATCTTCAACAGCACCATCTCATCTCAAACCCTACTTCATCTCTTGTGTTCAATCTTGTTACCGGGACTATAGATTGGTGCTTGAGGGTGACTAGTAGTGTTGATTACATTTTGTAGTTGATTACTATATGGTTTATTTGGTGGAAGATTATATTTTCAGATCCATTGTGATATTTAATACTCCTCTGATCATGATCATGTTTATCATTTGTGAGTAGTTACTTTTGTTCTTGAGGTCATGGGAGAAATCATGTTGCAAGTAATCATCTGAACTTGATATGTGTTTGATATTTTAATAGTATGTATGTTGTGATTCCCTTAGTGGTGTCATGTGAACATCGACTGCATGACACTTCACCATATTTGGTCCTAAGGAATGCAATGTGGAGTAGCAATTAGATGATGGGTTGCGAGAGTGACATAAGCTTAAACCCCAGTTTATGTGCTATTCCGTAAGGACCGATTGGATCGAAAAGTTTAATGCTATGGTTATAATTTATTCTTAATACTTTTCTCCTAGTTGCGGATGCTTGCGGGGGGGTTAATCATAAGTAGGAGTTTGTTCAAGTAAGAACAACACCTAAGCAACAGTCCACCCACATATAAAATTATCAAAGTAGCGAACACAAATTGAACCAACATGATCAAAGTGACTAGATGAAATTCCCGTGTACCCTCAAGAATGCTTTGCTTATCATAAGAGACCGTTTTGGCCCGTCCTTTGCCTCAAAAGGATTGGGATACCTTGCTGCACTTTTGTTACTACTATTTTCACTTGCTCGTTACAAATTATCTTGCTATAAAACTACTCCGCTACTTACAATTTCAGCACTTGCAGACACTACTTTACTGAAAACTACTTGTCATTTCCTTCTGCTCTTCATTGGGTTCGACACTCTTACTTATCGAAAAGATCTACAATTGATCCCCTATACTTGTGGGTCATCATGGCTATTTTCTGGCGCCATTGTTGGGGAGTGAAGCGCCTTTGGTAAGTCGAATTTTTTTTGACTATTTACTGTAGAGCAACAACCCCACAACCCTTTTTATTCCAGAAAATTTTGCTCAGGCCTGTTTAAATCCGCTCCCACTGGGAGTCGAACCCAGGACCTGGGGTGCTACTAAGGCCGCTGCAACCACTAGGCTACAGGCCCGTTCGCTTGGTAAGTGGAATTTGGTAAGGGAACATTTATATAGTGTGCTGAAATTTATTGTCACTTGTTACTATGGAAAACAATCCTTTGAGGGGTTTGTTCGGGGTATATTCACCTTGTCCGAAACCACAATTAGCTACCCCTCAATCTACTGCTCCTACTGAAAATATTGAATGAAATTATTTCGGGTATGATAGAACAACTGCTAGCTAATCCTTATGCAGGAGATGGAACCGAACATCCTGATAAGCACTTGATATATGTAAAAAAAATTTGTGGATTATTCAAGCTTGCAGGTTTACCCGGAGATGAAGTTATGAATAAAGTTTTCCCTTTATCTTTGAAGGGAAAAGTATTGGCATGGATAGGCTGTGCGATGCTATTGGATCTTGGAATTGGAATCGTTTGAAATTGGAGTTCCATCAAATTTTTTCTCCTATGCATCTAGTTCATCGTGATCAGAATAATATATATAATTTTTGGCCTCGTGAAGGAGAAAGTATCACTCTATCTTGGGGGAGGCTTAAGTCAATGTTATATTCATGCCCCAATCATGAGCTCTCAAGAGAAATTATTATCCCAAATTTTTATGCTCGGCTTTCTCGTAATGATCAAACCATCACTATTGCAGGATGCTACTAAAGCGACACTACGATCAAAGACCCTTCGAGAAACTTTGTGCGATGCAATAATCGCAAACGGTGCTATGCGAAAACTGTCGGAAATGTATAAAACATTTGCAATGAGGGATGCATCAAACACGGTGCAGGTTTTAGTTGCGTGTGCAATGAAGGGCATATGGTTCATTTCAATTAACTATTTGCAATGAGGAGGAACAAAAGAAACGGGCAGCCAGATGAAGGCGTGTGCGATACACAACATACGGTTCACTCGAATGAACTGTTTGTGATTAGGCAACACAAAAGAAATGGGCAGCCAGATGAAGGTGTGTGCGATATACAACATACGGTTCACTCGGATGAACTGTTTGTGATTAGGAAACACAAAAGAAACGATCAGCCAGATCAAGGTGTGTGCAATATACACATGCGGTTCACTCGGCCCTTGTCGTCAGTGTGTCACCTCTGTGGCAACTGTTTGCTCCCCAGACGCCTCTTTGTGTACCGTAGCAACCGTACACCGCCTCTTCGCCTTTCCCTCTTGATTTGGAATTGCTGTCGCACGCTCTTCCTCCCTCTATTTGCGTTCACCCTCCCTCCTGCCATTGTTCGATCATCTTTTCCATGGAGGGAATAGGCCGGAAACGGCCCCGTTATTCTTGCCCCGATCTGAAAGATGACGTGGTGGAGGAACTCATTGATCGGTGCGATGTCATCACCTCGGCTAGCATGGCAGGTTCGTTCAAGACCATTCTCGATTCAACTAATAACATCATTACAAGGAACCCAGGGGTCCAGGAGCGGTTTGATCTCCCCTATCTTCTTCACCGTGACCCTGCTGACCGTCGGGGGGATGAGGGAAGCCTCGCCTTGTGCAAGTTGATGCCCCTTGATAATGATACGTATGATGTTAAGTTGCCATCAATTGAGGGCAAGGCTTGGGCAAGCGCAAATGGAGATTGGGTTGTTTATATTGGGTACAACTATGAGTGGGAACTTGTGAATGTGTACACTCGTCACTGGGTTCCACTTCCAAAAATCTCAGACGACTGCCCAGAGGTTGAGTACACCAGTATTCTACATGAGTTCAAATACGATCATGGTGACTGTCATCTACGGAAGATAGCAATTTGTCGAGTTCCCAACCGCTATTGGGATTACTCGAAGTATGAAGTTGTTGCTATCTTCGACAAGCTTGTTGGCTTCCTTACTTCCACGCCTCGATGGATATTGCTCAAAAATCAATTTCTGTACACAGATAGGAACTGTGATGCAATTAAATATGAGGGTCTTGTGTTTGCTGCCACCACTTGTGGCACTGTTTTTGCATGGAATCATCATGCTTTCGGTATGTTTGTCTTCCACCGTAATTATAATTGTTTCATCCACATGCATGCGGGTTATCTAGTTTCCCTTTACTTATTAATTAACCTTCTTGTGTTTCCAAGGTCCTATGAACATTCCACCACCTATACTTTTAAATTTTTATAACCAAGGGGGAGATGACAATGCTGATGATCACGAGCATGAGGACGAGCTGGACCCATATACTCAGTGGCGCCTGGCAACTTATTCTGATGGATCACCTCTTCTTGTCTGTATACAGGGCACTGCTGATGTTACTAAGGAAGCAGGTGTTGTCTCGCATGGTCGCACTCTCCGGACCTATTCCAACATCCGTTGCAGGGTATTCGGGATGGATACTAGTGTTCTAGCGCCAACACCTTCTCCCTGGTTCAGTATTGAAAGTCTTGGAGGAAACTCGCTCTTCCTTGGACAAAACTATCCAATGATGGTGGAAGGTGATCCAGCCGCTGTTGACACAACGTTACTACCATTTATGAGAAGCAACTGTATCTATACCTTGGACATTGCTATGCTTCCCTACCGTCCCAATATGGGTCCTGACATAGGCCGCTTCAGCCTGGATGACCAGTCCTGCATTGGTCTCGAGATTGACAGTAGCTGGCCCTTCCCAGAGAATCACTTCTGTTCAAAGCAAGCGTTTCCAACACCGACAAGTGGTTGAGCTGAAGTTCATTTCATCGCTTTGTTATTTGTTTTGTGAGAAAAACTTTACTAGAATGTTTTGTTGGAAATGATCTATAATCCAATGTGTATCCTCGTTGTCGTTGTGGGCTGATGACTTGTTGTATGTCATCAATGGTACATTTGCATATGCGTCATTCAACTCACGCCTGCTAGTGGTGTCCATATGAAAAGTGTGTGGCACCCAGGCTCAGAGATACCGGAACGCCCCGTATTCCAGCCCAGAGATCAAGGAGAAGTCTTCTAGAATACGACACTGCGTAGCATAGAACAAATCAGCTCTATATTACAATCTATATGGGTACAAGGGGGTTACATCGGCACGACGAAACTGTTGGGGAACGTAGCAGAATTTTAAAATTTTCTACACATCACCAAGATCAATCTATGGAGTCATCTAGCAACGAGAGAGAGGAGTGCATCTACATACCCTTGTAGATCGCGAGCGGAAGCGTTCAAGAGAACGGGGTTGATGGAGTCGTACTCGTCGTGATCCAAATCACCGATGACCGAGCGCCGAACGGATGACACCTCCGCGTTCAACACACGTACGGTTGGGGAAGATGTCTCCTCCTTCTTGATCCATCAAGGGGGAAGGAGAGGTTGATAGAGATCCAGCAGCCCGACGGCGTGGTGGTGGAAGCAGCGGGGATCTCGGCAGGGCTTCGCCAAGCTCAGCGAGAGGGAGAGGTGTTACGAGGGGAGAGGGAGGTGCCAGGGGCTAGGGTAGCGGCTCCCATGCGCCTTCCCACTATATATAGGGGTGGCGGGGGCTGGTTTCTTGCCCTCCAAGTCCATTGGGGCGTTGGCAAAGGTGGGGGAAAGAAATCCCATCATTTCCCTTCCCCACCGATTGTATTACTTCCAACAAGTTGCTTTCTTGTTCCATCTCACTGAAAACGAGGCCTTTCAGTCATCTTGCCCATGTGGTATGATTTGCATGTCTCAAGTGATTCAAAATCAAGTAAGTCCAAACGATCCATCTGTATGGAGTTTCTTCATGCATATCTACCAATAGACATGGTTCGCATGTCTCAATCTTTTCAAAAACGAGTGAGTCCAAAGATCCATCAACATGGAGCTTCTTCATGCGTTTTATACCAACATGACTCAAATGGCAGTGCCACAAGTATGTGGTACTATCATTACTATCTTATATCTTTTGGCATGAACATGTGTATCACTACGATCGAGATTCAATGAACCATTCATTTTAGGTGCAATACCATTGATGGTATTATTCAAATAAACAGAGTAACCATTATTCTGCTTAAATGAATAACCGTATTGTGATAAACATAATACAATCATGTCTATGCAAACACCAAATAACAATTATTTAGGTTTAACACCAATATCGATGGTAGAGGGAGCATGCGATGCTTGATCACATCAACCTTGGAAACACTTCCAACACATATCGTCATCTCACCTTCAGCTAGTCTCCGTTTATTCTGTAGCCTTTTATTTCGAGTTACTAACACTTAGCAACTGAACCGGTATTTTAATACCCTGGTGCTACTAGGAGAACTAGTAAAGTACACATTATAATGTATATCCAATATACTTCTATCGACCTTGCCAGCCTTCTCATCTACCGAGTATCTAGGGTGTTTCTGATTCAGTGACCGTTCGCCTCATTATAGAAGCACTTAGTCTCGGGTTTGGGTTCAACCTTGGGTTTCTTCACTAGAGCAGCAACTGATTTGCCGTTTCATGAGGTATACCTTCTTTCCCTTGCCCTTCTTGAAACTAGTGGTTTAACCATCAACAATTGATGCTCCTTCTTGATTTCTACTTTCGCGGTGTCAAACATCGTGAATTGCTCAAGGATCATGATGTCTATCCCTGATATGCTATAGTTCATCACGAAGCTCCAATAGCTTGGTAGCAGTGACTATGGAGAACCATCACAATCTCATCTGGAAGATTAACTCCCACTCGATTCAAGCGATTGTAGTACTCAGACAATCTGAGCACATGCTCAACGATTGAGCTTTTCTCCCTTAGTTTGCAGGCTTAAGAAGCTTGTCAGAGGTCTCATACCTCTTGACGGTGGCACTAGTCTGAAATTCCAATTTCAGTCTTTGGAACATCTCATATGTTCTGCGATGTTTCAAAAACGTCTTTGGTGCCTCAATTCTAAACCATTTAGCATTACGCAATGAACTATCATGTAGTCATCAAAACGTGTATGTCAGATGTTCGCAACATCCACAACCGACGTTCGAGGTTCAGCTCACTGAGCGGTGCATTAAGGACATAATCCTTCTGCGCAGCAATGAGGACAATCCTCTGTTTACGGACCCAGTCCGCATAATTGCTACTATCAACTTTCAACTAAATTTTCTATAGGAACATATCTAAAACAGTAGAACTAAAGCGTAAGCTACGACATAATTTGCAAAGTCCTTTTGACTATGTTCATGATAATTAAGTTCATCTGATTATTTAATGAACTCCCACTTAGATAGACATCCCTCTAGTCATCTAAGTGATACATGATCCGAGTAAACTAGGCCGTGTCCGGTCATCACGTGAGACGGACTAGTCATCATCGGTGAACATCTTCATGTTGATCGTATCTTCTATACGACTCATGTTCGACCTTTCGGTCTTCCGCGTTCCGAGGCCATGTCTGTACATGCTAGGCTCGTCAAGTCAACCTAAGTGTATTGCGTGTGTAAATCTGGCTTACACCCGTTGTATTCGAACGTTAGAATCTATCACACGCGATCATCGCGTGGTGCTTCGAAACAACGAACCTTCGCAACGGTGCACAGTTAGGGGGAACACTTTTCTTGAAATTATTGCGAGGGATCATCTTATTTTAGCTACCGTCGTTCTAAGAAAATAAGATGTAAAACATGATAAACATCACATGCAATCAAATAGTGACATGATATGGCCAATATCATTTTGCTCCTTTTGATCTCCATCTTCGGGGCGCCATGATCATCATCGTCACTAGCATGACACCATGATCTCCATCATCATGATCTCCATCATCGTGTCTTCATGAAGTTGTCTCGTCATCTATTACTTCTACTACTATGGCTAACGGTTTAGCAATAAAGTAAAGTAAATACATGACGTTTATGTTGACACGGAGGTCATAAATAAATTAAGACAACTCCTATGGCTCCTGCCGGTTGTCATACTCATCGACATGCAAGTCGTGATTCCTATTACAAGAACATGATCAATCTCATACATCACATATATAATCCATCACATCCTTTTGGCCATATCACATCACACGACATATGCTGCAAAAACAAGTTAGACGTCCTCTAATTGTTGTTGCAAATTTTTACGTGGCTGCTATAGGTTTCTTAGAAAGAACGTTTCTTACCTACGTAAAAACCACAACGTGATATGCCAATTTCTATTTACCCTTCATAAGGACCCTTTTCATCGAATCCGATCCGACTAAAGTGGGAGAGACAGACACCCGCTAGCCACCTTATGCAACTAGTGCATGTCAGTCGGTGGAACCTGTCTCACATAAGTGTACGTGTAAGGTCGGTCCGGGCCGCTTCATCCCACGATGCCGCCGAATCAAGATAATACTAGTAACGGCAAGTAAATTGACAAAATCGATGCCCACAACGACTTTGTGTTCTACTCGTGCATAGAAACTACGCATAGACCTAGCTCATGATGCCACTGTTGGGGAACGTAGCAGGATTTTAAAATTTTCTACACATCACCAAGATCAATCTATGGAATCATCTAGCAACGAGAGAGAGGAGTGCATCTACATACCCTTGTGATCGCGAGCGGAAGCGTTCAAGAGAACGGGGTTGATGGAGTCGTACTCGTCGTGATCCAAATCACCGATGACCGAGCGCCGAACGGACGACACCTCCGCATTCAACACACGTACGGTTGGGGAAGACGTCTCCTCCTTCTTTATCCATCAAGGGGGAAGGAGAGGTTGATGGAGATCCAGCAGCACGACGGCGTGGTGGTGGAAGCAGCGGGGATCTCGGCAGGGCTTCGCCAAGCTCAGCAAGAGGGAGAGGTGTTACGAGGGGAGAGGGAGGCACCAGGGGCTAGGGTAGCGGCTCCCATGCGCCTTCCCACTATATATAGGGGTGGTGGGGGCTGGTTTCTTGCCCTCCAAGTCCATTTGGGCGTTGGCAAAGGTGGGGGAAAGAAATCCCATCATTTCCCTTCCCCACCGATTGTTATCCCCCCTTTTTAGGGATCTTGATCTTATCCCTTAGGGATATGATCTTATTCCTTATAAGGGGGGATCTTGGTGCGCCTTGACCAGGGGTGTGGGGCCTTGCCCCCACTACCCACGTTCATGTGGGTCCCCCCATGCAGGTGGGCCCCACTCCGGAACCTTCTAGAACCTTCCTGGTACAATACCGAAAAATCTCAAACATTTTCTGATGGCCAAAATAGGAAGGCCCCACACTACCCACGTTCATGTGGGTCCCCCCATGCAGGTGGGCCCCACTCCGGAACCTTCTAGAACCTTCCCGGTACAATACCGAAAAATCCCGAACATTTTCTGATGGCCAAAATAGGACTTCCTATATATAAATCTTTACCTCCGGACCATTCCGGAACTCCTCGTGACGTCCGAGATCTCATCCGGGACTCCGAACAAATTCGGGTTACCGCATACTAATATCTCTACAACCCTAGCGTCACCGAACCTTAAGTGTGTAGACCCTATGGGTTCGAGAGACATGCAGACATGACCGAGACGACTCTCCGGTCAATAACCAACAGCGGGATCTGGATACCCATGTTGGCTCCCACATGTTCCACGATGATCTCATCGGATGAACCACGATGTCGAGGATTCAATCAATCCCGTATTCAATTCCCTTTGTCCAGCGGTATTGTACTTGCCCGAGATTCGATCGTCGGTATCCAATACCTTGTTCAATCTCGTTACTGGCAAGTCTCTTTACTCGTTCCGTAACACATCATCCCATGATCAACTCCTTGGTCACATTGTGCACATTATGATGATGTCCTACCGAGTGGGCCCAGAGATACCTCTCCGTCACACGGAGTGACAAATCCCAGTCTCGATTCGTGCCAACCCAATAGACACTTTTAGAGATACCCGTAGTGCACCTTTATAGCCACCCAGTTACGTTGTGACATTTGGCACACCCAAAGCATTCCTACGTATCCGGGAGTTGCACAATCTCATGGTCTAAGGAAATGATACTTGAAATTTAGAAAAGCTTTAGCAAACGAACTACACGATCTTTGTGCTAGGCTTAGGATTGGGTCTTGTCCATCACATCATTCTCCTAATGATGTGATCCCGTTATCAACGACATCCAATGTCCATGGTCAGGAAACCGTAACCATCTATTGATCAACGAGCTAGTTAACTAGAGGCTTACTAGGGACATGGTGTTGTCTATGTATCCACACATGTATCTGAGTTTCCTATCAATACAATTCTAGCATGGATAATAAACGATTATCATGAACAAGGAAATATAATAATAACCAATTTATTATTGCCTCTAGGGCATATTTCCAACAGAAACTACGCATGCCACAGTTGCTCCATGCAAGCAACAGAACAACACGAAGTAACGGAATAACTCTAGTAGCGGAACAACGACGACAGTGATGAACTCCACTCCGAAGGGACTCTGGCTGGAACGCTTATCCTAGCTCGCAAACAAGGGATCCACAGCAAAAAGGTAATTTTCAATATGTCAAACCATAGTGAAAATGGTGGGAACAAAACGGGCTCAACGAGATGAAGACGTGGGCATTGGATTCACCTCATTCGGAGTTGTGGTTGAAAAGTTACGACCGTTTGCTCGTTAGACAGAAAAAGAAATAAAAAGTATTTATTTCTGCGGCTAACGAGTGAACATTCACTATTCAACCATTTCGGCCGGCTGAGCTGAAAAACAAAAAGCGCATTCCTCAGATTACGCCTCCAGAGTAGGGAAAACGTGTTTTTGGCTGAAGCATAAGGAGAATACGCTTACTCCACGGGAAAACGTACTTCTAGAAGTACGCTTCCACTAATCCATGTGGGCAGTGGCGGGGCCGGGGGTCCTGTCTCCCAGACGGGTGGGGCCCGTGTCGACTCTCCCTCTCCTGGCTTCCTTCTTCTTTCTCGCGAGCGCCCGACGGAGCAGAGGGAGGGGTGTGATGCCGGCGCTCGGCCCGGCGCCACCGGACACCTCCGGCGATGCTCCGGCCACCGGAGAGCTCCGGGCGACGAGGCGCATCCGTCGGTGGGGTGAACGGACGCCGGGGAGGATCGGAACGGCGGCGCACCGTGGAGGCAGAGAACCACGGCTGGATCATGGGGGCGGTGGCTTTGACTACTACGGCGAGTGGGCGAGGGGTGGAAGGGGTGCACCGAGGAGTGGGGAAGAGGATGGTGGTGGCGGAGTGGCGGGAGAGGGCTCGGCTCGACCGAATTTAGCCGGAGCACTGCAGCGGCCATGGTGGCAATGGAGGGCAACGGGGGCGCCTCGAGCTCGGGGAAGTAGCTAAGCGGGGTTTTGGGAGGTGGTGAAGACAAGTAGTAAGCTCGGACGAGGCCGGGGTGGGCTTATATAAGTGGGGCAAGGCCCGGCCAAAACAGGAGACGTGATCTGCAGGGTTCCTCCCCTCCTCCTCCTTTGGCGCTCCCGCGGGCGGCAGGGGAGGAACCCTAGCCGCCGGCCGCCTCTCCACCTCTCGCCTCCTCCTCCTCCTCTCGCCGCCGCTAGACGGTGCGCCCGGGCGAAGCCCGGTCGATGCCGGCGGCGGCAGGGCCTTCTCACCCCCGCGCGAGGTAGGGGCTGGTGCGGGCCGGCGCTTTCTCGCCGGGGTGCCGCGGGACACCGGACGTGGTGGTGCGGCGGCGGCTCTGCGGGTGACGGCGCGGGGATCTGCTACGGGCGTGGTGGGCTGCGTGGTGGCGGGGTGCGCATGGGGTCGGATGCGGCTGCGTCGGCCGAATCTGGCCCTGCGGCGGCGCGGGCCGAGGGTGGCGCGGCAAGCAGGCGACCACCTCCGACATATCCTTCTGGGCTGGTGGAGGTGGGTGATTGTGCGTGTGCTGGAGGTCAGGGACGGCGGACACGATGGTGGCGTGGCGGCTCGGTCAGATCTGGCCTCAACACGGCGCGGGCTGCGGGTGGCTTGGGCTGCGGGCGGCTACCCCGACCGGGGCCACTCCGGCTGGTTGGGGTGGTGGCGCGGTAGCGGCGGTTCGACCTTCCTTCCATTGATTCTTGGGGTACTCAGAGCTGTGGATGGAGCTGCACTCGGCAGGTGGAGCACGGCGGCTCGACTTCTCTCGTCTGTGGCTGGCCATGGTGGCAGGGGCGCTCCGGGGAGTTGGCAGGGGGTGCCTCTGGGTCTTGCTGTTGCCGGAGGTGGCGACGGAGACTTGGCCCTGGTTCGTGAAATAGCGTGGTGGCTGCAGCGCGACCGGCAGCCGCCGATGGCTTCCCCCTCCCCTGCTTCGGCCGGCTGGTCCCCGTTCTTGCCGAAAGGGTGTGCTTTTCCGACTGCGGCATCGGTGGCTCAGGTTGAAGGGGTTGGGGTGGTCTTGGATTCCGGAGCGACAGCTCTGGAGGTGGGAGCACGGTGCGCGTGGGCGGAGCCCATGGCTCAGGTGCTGCCCGGTGGCCATGGCTGTGTGGGCGGCATGGTGACTGGGGTGCGTCGATCGGTGGAGGTGATGCGGCGTCCGTACCTTGCCAGGGGCGGTGAGTATTGGCCGGGGTGAAAACCTATTCTATCTTCGTGCAGGCCGCCGGCGGCGAGTTCGTTCCCTTCTTGAAGGCGTCTCCGCGGTCCTCATTGCCCATTGTGTTGCTCTAGGGGAAACCTGATTCGCGGATCGGGCGGTGGCGGCGCTCTGGTGCCGTGACCTTCTTGAAGGTGCCGCCTTGCAGCTCACAATTCGTCATATGCGGCCTCGTCTCTTCACGGTGGTGTTCACGGTTGAGGACCCTGGTAGCTCTTGTAGCGATAGGGGTGGTGTAGCTGCGCTCAGCGCCTATGTATCTAGACTTGGGTGTGTGCGTGTGTTGGGGTGGTGTGTGTTTGTATCGACTTGTTGACGGTTATGGCTCTATATATAAAGCGAGGCGAAAGCCTTTTTCAGTATATAAGCGGGGCAAGGCGGTTGAGCTCGGGTGCCGCCGCGGGAGGTTCGGCCAACGCTCTGGCAACGGGAGCGATCATGGGAGGGCGCGGGAAGGCGACAAGGGAGGACGCAGATGAGGCACACAGGTCACAGAGATGAGGCAGAGCTCGGGGACAAGGGAAGGAAGATGACACGGAGGTGGAACACGACGCGGTCACGGGCGCGCACTGTTTATCGATGGGGACGGGTCGCCGGGGAAGCAAACGGAGGGGCAATGGCTCGAGAGGAATGGCGAAAATGCGGGAAACATGCTAGACATGCACGGGCGAGCGAATGGGACGACCACAAGCCGTGCCCAAGCAAAACGACGCTCTGGACACGACCAATGCTGCCAGAGCATGTGCAAACGACGCGGTCACTGCTGTGCCGGCAAGGAGGGGACGCAAGAGACTGCTGCGAGTTGTCTAGTGATGAGTCCTTGCATCACTGAGGCTGTGGGAGGAGAGATATAAGCGGACGAAGCCATAGACAGCTCGGATTCATCGATAGAAGTTTGCTGCATCAAACTTGTCCATGCACTGGTGATCAACACGGGATTGATTGGGAGCAATGGTGTTGTCTGGGACGATAGACTAAGGAAAGAAAAGAGTCCTGGGGGTTTTGGAGGCAAATAGATCAAAGCTTAATATAGTTGCTTTGAAACTGACCAAAAGAGTCCAGAATCAAGATCATGATGATGCTCTCACATGGGGTATCCACTTGAGCTCAACTTGGGCAAGGCTGAGTTATTTGGTCATATGAAGATGCTGCAAAAGGTTTCATACCAATTGGATAAACCAAAATGGTACTTGCTTCACAAGCATTTCCACTGACCAGAAACTTGCAAAAATTCTAGAGGAATAAGGACTAGGTGAAATATGCCCAAATTTGGTGGAGATAGGTTATATGGGAAGGAGAAGGCTTAGGAAAATTTTCAACAATAATGGAGCAATATATAATATACTTGCTTCACTAACTGAAAATTTGGACAGAAACAAATATTTGAAGATGTGCTCACCTGGATGCATTGCATGAGCTCAAATCTTGAGGAGGGCTTTGATTTGATAACATGAAAGACCATGCAAAAATTCAACTCAATTGGATTAACCTAGCTAGTACTTCCTTCATAACCAATTCCCTCAGACAGGAAGTTTGAAAAATTGCTCAGGAATATTTACTAGGCAAATTAAGTTGAACTATGTCATGAGGCAGTTATTTGGACAATAAAAGGTGTCCAAAATGTTGGGGTCAATTGGGCAAAGACAAATAGCACTTGCTTCAGAGAGTGCCATTTAGGGCAGAATAGGAAAATAATTATTTGAGAATTATTTTTGAAAATGGCAATGAAAAGTTTTGCCATATTTGATCAATATATGACCCAAACAATTTATGAGAATTATTTGGAAATTTTAGGAGTGGCAGAAATATAGGTTGCTTCACAACCTTGGGCAATTAGGGTTATTCCTTAAATAGAAAAAAAGGAATATTCCCTAGCAAAAGAATATTGGGGTTGGGCCAAGAGGGAAATGGCAAGGTCTTGGGATGGATATGAGGATGACAAGCCACTCTGGAAAGAAAGAAGAGGGCATCTTCTTCAGTCTCCAGACCACAAAGCCACGGGAAAAGAAAACTCAAACAAAAATCTCAGAAAAACAAATGAAAAGAAAGGGCCAAAAATCAGGGTGTGACACAGTGCTAGTGATTTTAGTTGCAAAAATTAGATAGTGCTAGCGATTTTTAGTTGCATATTTTGACAAATCGCAGTGTTACAAGGTTGACAAATGGCAATGTTACTAGATAAACAAATGTCAATCTTTCCAGTTTGACAAATGGCAACATACCCAAAATGACAGATATGCAAATCTTACCCAATTGTTTGTACGTGGTTGCACAAGGGTCATGCAAAACAACTGTTTGCATTGAAGGGATGCAGAAATCCTGCTCGGCACATTTTCCCTGGGCTTCCTGGGGAAGCTGTCGGTTTGCATCCGGGTGTTCTAGCTAAAACGTTTGCAATGAGTGTTTTATATTTAAAAACCACTGACGTTTTTTTCAAAAGAAAATTGTTTGATAAGTCTGTACATTAAGAGAGAAAAACACAAGTTCGTTCAAACCATATCTTTCATTCAGTCACACTGCGAATTTATATTCATATGATCGAGAATTCGAGATACAATATTAAACCCAAAAAACTATTTCCGGCAGCGGCGGAGGCAGCGTGCCACGCCGTCGTTGTCGTCCTTCGGGACGCCATTGTTGAAGTCTTCAAGGCAGCACAAAATGTTCTTTACTTGTAAATCAAACATCATGTCGTCGCGCGATCGACGGGCAGGACGTGGGAGGACGGCAACTGGCACCGCTGAGAGGTAGCGATCGAGGGCAGCGTTCCATGCCGCTGAGGGGGGGGGGGTCATGCACGGGCAAGGGCACGAGCACGGCGGGTGCAGCCAAACGCATGGGGGCCGGCGCCACAGTGGGTGGTGGGGCGCGCACAGGCACGGGCACTGGTGCTGGCATGTACTCGAGCTCGCGCGGGTCCGCAGAGCCCTCGCTGACACCCGCGGCTTCCAGCTCTACGATAGTGCTTGGCGACCAGCCTGTCAATGCTACGGGGATGGTCGCTAGCGCGGGCGCGGGGATGGGAGATGGGACGGGAGCGGGGGCAGGAACCGCCGTGGCCAGATCGTTCTGGGCCATGTCCATGAGGCCCCATTCCTCCTTATTTTCTATCTCCTCTGTCTCGGAGTCGACTTCACCAAACTTGAAGACTAGTGGCAGATGATCGTTATGCGCCATGGCGTTGGTGGAGGTCTGCGGGAGGGAGGGGAATGGGAGGTGAATAGTAGGGCCGCCCATATTAAACAGCGGCTCGGGTGCCATTAATGGAGAGGAAGGTGGGATGCCATGGATGTCAAAGGGCTCACTTCCCAGTGAGCTTGCGCAGCGTAAAGCTCACACGCTTCCCGGTGAGCCTGCGCATTGGAGGACAGCTTGCACGCCTCTCGGTCAGCCTGCGCACCAGACTGCGCTCGCACGCCTCCCGTTCAGTTGAGGTCAAGCAGCTGTCCGCACGACACCTCCTACAGCCATTAAAACCAAGACACGTGGCGTCATGTGAATGGTTAAAAGAACACACACGGTTTGAATTCTACAAATGTTTGAGATATTAAAGTGGCAACTATTTTTTCAAAATGCCTTTGTTGGTTGTCATTATTCGAGTGCACCTTCTCTCAAAATGGACATGAAAAATGCCACAGCATGTCGGGTGCCATTCCATGATAGCATGCCAAGTTTCTGGAATTTCGTACGAGTTTTGGATTTACTAGAATTTGAAAACCATGCATCTCAATGTTTTGCCGGCAATCAACGATGCCCTGGTGTTTGAAATTCATTCCCATTTCTTGCATGGGACCTAAGCATGCACCCAAGGACACATATTTGATTTTCCAACCAATTTATATGCACTAGAGCATGTGCATGTACTTCAAATTTGAATTATGCACATAAATGCATTGAAAACTCAGTTAATGCATAAAAATATCCAAACGAACCCCGAAAAATCCCAAAAATTGACACAACACTCCTGTTGTTCTATCTTGACATGAGAAACTTTTTTGAAAGCAATAAGAGGCAATGGATATTGTTTCATACCCAAAGGTAGGATGTTCCCTACCGAAACCATCATGCTTGTTGTGAGAAGCTCTGGTTTGTGAGAAGCTTATACCCGAACCTGCCCCGAATGGGACAATTTTTTACCACGACATGTTGATGCCGCTCCATGATAGCATGCCAAGTTTCATGAATTTCAGACGAGTATTGGATTTACTAGAATTTAAAACCAGGCATCTCAACGTTTTGCCGGCAATCAACAGTGCCCAGGTGTTTAAATTTCATTCTCATCTCTTGCATGGGACCTAGAAGTTCACCCAGGGAGACTGATTTGATTTTTCAACCAACTTTAGTGCATTGGAGCATGTGCTTGTAGTTCAAATTTGAATTATGCACATAAAATGCCTAGAAAATCCAGTTAATGCATAAAAATGTCCAAACGAACCCCTAAAAATCCGAATGGGACAGTTTTTTCACCACGGCATGTTGATGTCGCTCCATGATAGCATGCCAAGTTTCATGAATTTCAGACGAGTTTTCGATTTACTAGAATTTAAAAATCAGGCTTCTCAACGTTTTGCCTACAATCAACAGTGCCCTGGTGTTTGAATTTCACTCCAATCTCTTGCATGGGACCTACAAATTCACCCAAGGACACACATGTGATTTTTCAACCAACTTTAGTGCATTGGAGCATGTGCTTGTAGTTCAAATTTGAATTATGCACATAAAATGCCTACAAAACCCAGTTAATGTATAAAAAAGGAAAAACAAACCTCGAAAAATTCCAAGATTAAACACAACACTCTTGTTGTTCTATGTTGACACTAGAAATTTTTTGAAAGCAATAAGAGGCAACGGGTATCGTTCCGTCCCCAAAGGTGGTACATTCCCTATCAAAACCATCATGCTTGTTGCGAGAAGCTCTGGTTTGTGAGAAGCTTATACCCAAACCTGCCCCAAATGGGACAAAATTTTCACCATGGCATGTTGATGCCGCTCCATGATAGAATGCCAAGTTTCATGAATTTCAGACGAGTTTTGGATTTACTAGAATTTAAAAACTAGGTATCTCAATGTTTTGCGGGCAATCAATAGTGCCCTGCTGTTTGAAATTCATTCCCATCTCTTGCATGGGACCTTGAAATTCACCCAAGGACACACATGTGATTTTTCAACCAACTTTGGTGCATTGGAGCATGTGCTTGTAGTTCAAATTTGAATTATGCACATAAAATGCCTAGAAAACCCAGTTATTGTATAAAAAAGGCCAAACGAGCCCCGAAAAATTCATTCCCATTTCATGCATGGGACCTAAGCATGCACTGAAGGACACAAATTTGATTTTTCAACCAATTTGTATACACTTGAGCATCTGCATGTAGTTTAATTTTGAATTGTGCTCATGAAATGGCTAGAAAACCAGTTTTTTGTATAAAATGTCCAAACGAACCCTGAATAATTCGAATTCTTTTACGACACACATATAGTTGCATGTTCACTTCAGATAAAAGGTCTAGCAATTCAAACAGCATCCATTGCCGCTGTGACCCCATTTTTAATTCAAATCAAGTAGATCCCACACAGTTTATTATCACCAACTGTGTGAGATGTAGTACAAAATATCTTGTAGCACCGTCGGTGTATAGTACGCCTATGGCTTACACGAGAAGGTGTGTCGGCTACAGTCCACACCCGGCACGTCGAGCACACTAGCTCACTCCCCAAAAACTCCCGCCTCTGCATCCCTCGCAATCTCAAAAATATCTATCGCCTGGAAGGTTTTAATGTTTGATAGCACACAATTAGTATGTGCGGACCGTGTGTGATGTCTGTTACTCCCGCTCTATTTCAGTCCCTTGATTCAAATTTTTAGTAGCCCCGGCATTTTACTCCTGCCTCTGCATCCCTCGCAATCTCAAAAATACCAGCTCGCCCTTGATACAAATTTTCAGTAGCCCCGTCTTGTTACTCCCGCCTAGTAAAATTTTCAGTTGCCGCAGTATTTCCTCAAACACAACCTTGCCCCCTCCCCTCCACACACACCCTGTAGTGGAATTGTCACGACAGATGTCCTAGTAAAAGGACTTAGATGTGGAGCCATTGCTACGTAGTTAGATTAAAGGGGTTAAAACGGGACAAAGGACACGAGGAGTTTATATTGGTTCGGCTCCTTGCGGTGAAGGTAAAAGCCTAATCCAGTTTGAGGTGGTATTGCGAGGGTTTCGATTACCAGGGAGCAAATACGCTTGGTCTGGCTTTCGATCTCTTGTTTCTTGCCCTAAGCCGCTGCTACGTCTTGAGCTTGCGTTGGTTTTCCTTGAAGAGGAAAGGGTGATGCAGCAATAGTAGCGTAAGTATTTCCCTCAGTTTTTGAGAACCAAGGTATCAATCTAGTCGGAGGCTCCTCAAAAGTCCCACGCACCTACACAAATAAACAAAGAACTCGCGACCAACGCAATAAAGGGGTTGTCAATCCCTTCACGGCCACTTGCGAAAGTGAGATCTGATAAAGATAGTATGATAAGATAAATATATTTTTGGTATTTTATAATATAGATGCAAAAAGTAAAGATGCAAATAAAAGTAGATTGATAGCTTATATGATAAAAGATAGACCCGAGGGCCATAGGTTTCACCAGTGGCTTCACTCAAGATAGCATAAGTATTATGGTCGGTGAACAAATTACTGTCGAGCAATTGATAGAAAAGCGAATAATTATGAGATTATCTAGGCATGATCATGTATATAGGCATCACGTCCGCGACAAGTAGACCGACTCCTGCCTGCATCTACCACTATTACTCCACACATCGACCGCTATCTAGCATGCATCTAGAGTATTAAGTTCATAAGAACAGAGTAACACATTAAGAAAGATGAGATGATGTAGAGGGATAAACTCAAGCAATATGATATAAACCCCATCTTTTTATCCTCGATGGCAACAATACAATACGTGCCTTGCAACCCTTTCTGTCACTGGGTAAGGACACCGCAAGATTGAACCCAAAGCTAAGCACTTCTCCCATGGCAAGAAAGATCAATCTACTAGGCCAAACCAAACTGATAATTCGAAGAGACTTGCAAAGATAACTCAATCATACATAAAAGAATTCAGAGGGGATTCAAATATTTCTCATAGATAAACTTGATCATAAACCCACAATTCATCGGATCTCGACAAACACACCGCAAAAAGAGTTTACATCGAATAGATCTCCACAAGAGAGGGGGAGAACATTGTATTGAGATCCAAAAAGAGAGAAGAAGCCATCTAGCTAATAACTATGGACCCGAAGGTCTATGGTAAACTACTCCCAACTCATCGGAGGGGCTACGGTGTTTATGTAGAAGCCCTCAGTGGTCGATTTCCCCTTCGGCGGAGCGCCGGCGAAGGCTCCAAGATGGGATCTCGCGGATACAGAAGGTTACAGCGGTGGAAATTGTTTTTCGTTGGCTCCCTGGATGTTTTCGGGGTACATGGCTATATAGGAGGAAAAAGTACGTCGGTGGCCACTCAAGGGGCCCAGGAGACAGGGGGCGCGCCCAGGAGGGGTGGGCGCGCCCTCCTATCTCCTGGCCTCCTCGTTTGCTTCTTGACTTGCACTCCAAGTTCTTCTGATCATGTTCGTTCCAAAAATCATGCTCCCACAGGTTTCATTCCATTTGGACTCTGTTTGATATTCCTTTTCTTCGAAATACTAAAATAGGCAAAAAAACAGCAATACGGGCTGGGCCTCCGGTTAGTAGGTTAGTCCCAAAAATGATATAAATGTGTAAAATAAAGCCCATATACATCCAAAAGGGGTAATATAATAGCATGGAACAATAAAAAATTATAGATACGTTGGAGACGTATCAAGCATCCCCAAGCTTAATTCCTGCTCGTCCTCGAGTAGGTTAATGATAAAAACAGAATTTTTGATGTGGAATGTGACCTAGCATAATTATCAATGTAATTTTCTTTATTGTGGCATGAATGTTCGGATCCAAATGAATTAAGATAAAAGCTTATAAAACATAAAAATAATAATGCTTCGAAGCATACTAACAAATAATCATGTCCTATCAAAATAGCGTAGCCAAAGAAAGCTTATCCCTACAAAATCATATAGTTAGGCCTTGCTTCATTTTCATTACACAAAATACTCCCATCATGCACAACCCCGGTTTCAGCCAAGCAATTGGTTCATACTTTTTAACGTGCTTCAGTTTTTTCAACTCTTACGCAATACATGAGCGCAAGCCATGATATAGCACTATGGTGGTATATGGTGGTGGTTGTGAGGACAAAAAGGGAGAAGATAGTCTCACATCAACTAGGCGTATCAACGGGCTATGGAGATGCCCATCAATAGATATCAATGTGAGTGAGTAGCGATTGCCATGCAACGGATGCACTAGAGCTATAAATATATGAAAGCTCAACAAAAGACACTAAGTGGGTGTGCATCCAACTTGCTTGCTCACGAAGACCTAGGGCATTTTGAGGAAGCCCATCATTGGAATATACAAGCCAAGTTCTATAATGAAAAATTCCCACTTAGTATATGAAAGTGACAACATAGGAGACTCTCTATCATGAAGACCATGGTGCTACTTCGAAGCACAAGTGTGGAAAAAGAGATAGTAGCATTGTCCCTTCTCTCTTTTTGTCTCATTTTATTTATTATTTTTCCCTTTTTTTCTTTCTTCCTTTTTTTCTCTTTTGCCTTTCTTCTTTTTTTCTTTTTGGCCTTTCCTTTTTTTCTCTTTTTTTTCTTTTTAAAGTCTGAAGTCCCATCCCGACTTGTGGGGGAATCATAGTCTTCATCATCCTTTCCTCACTAAGACAATGCTCTAATAATGAAGATCATCACACGTTTATTGATTTACAACTCAAGAATTACAACTCAAAACTAGAACAAGATATGACTCTATATGAATGCCTCCGGCGGTGTACAAGGATATGCAGTGAATCAAGAGCGACATGTATGAAAATTATGAAGGTGGACTTGCCACAAATACGATGTCAACTACATGATCATGCAAAGAGCAATATGATAATGATGAAGTGTTTCATAATAAATGGAATGGTGGAAAGTTGCATGGAAATATATCTCGGAATGGCTATGGAAATGCCATAATAGGTAGGTATGGTGGCTGTTTTGAGAAAGGTAAATAATGGGTGCATGATACCAGCGAAAGTTGCGCGGTATAATAGAGGCTAGAAAAGTGGAAGGATGAGTGTGCGTATATCCATGGACTCACATTAGTCATAAAGAACTCATATACTTATTGCAAAAGTCTACTTGCCCTCGAAGCAAAGTACTACCACGCATGCTCCTAGGGGAAGGGTTGGTAGCGAGGCCAAGAGGCACACACGGTGTGGCTAAACAGTATGTACATTATTTAATGAACATGAAAGGGGCCTCGATCACAACAACTACGCGGCAGCGGAACGACGACGAAGAGGAATTCCATAGCACAGGGACACCGATGTGGACACGGTCTAGACATAGGAAGCACTCCGATCTGGTAAGACTTTCCTGAAAGCTGGCACGACACGCCAGGTCAGTACATTGAATATACTTGCAAGATCACAATGAATAAAAGCACAATGACAAACAATAACATGACATTTAAGCAGATTAAATGCAATGCTTCAACATACTACTCATGAAGTGAACATGCATGTGCATCGAGTCCCTCAGACTCCTTACCATACGGTTACCTCGTAACCAATCCCATCAATACCGTGATCGCTCCCGGATCACAATTGAAACCAACTCTCTCATTCCAGCAACAACAACATCGGGAACCAACTCTTTGGTCCCATCAACAACCATATTCATGGTGCAACAATCTCATCACATAACCAGTGCAAATCACATAACTTTAGTGTGCAAGATTAAATTATTTATGTTGATCCATGGTGTGACCTACTACGAACGGGGTCCGTAACCGAGGACATGCCTATCGATAGATTTGACACACACTCTGCAGAGGTTAGCACACCATACCCACATGACGGAATCCATGGCCTCGCATTCCTATTCGGGTGGACCAACGACATTCTGACAGAACCAACCCAGTGCCATGACACTCTCTCGGCCACTCCGACCAACTCCCCTTTGGGCTAAGCCATGGGTGGCTGATACGTCCATTTTGCATCATGTTTCCTTACTGTTATTTATGATGTTTTTATCCCTAATAATGCTTTTTGGAGTAATTCTAATGCCTTTTCTCTCATAATTTGCAAGGTACACACCAAGAGGGAGAATTTCGGCAGCTGGAAATCTGGACCTAGAAAAGCTACGTCAGGCTACCTATTCTGCACAACTCCAAACAAGCTGAAACTTCACGGAGATTTTTAGGAATATTTAAGAATTATTGGAGTAAATAACTACCAGAGGGGGCCCACCAAGTGGGCACAACCCACCTGGGCGCGCCAGGGAGCCCAGGCGCGCCCTGGTGGGTTGTGCTCACCCAGGCCCACCTCTGGTGCCCATCTTCTGGTATATATTGAAAAGATCTACAATTAATCCCCTATACTTGTGGGTCATCATGGCTATTTTCTGGCGCCATTGTCGGGGAGTGAAGCGCCTTTGATCCCCTATACTTGTGGGTCATCATGGCTATGCGATACTATTGGATCTTGGAATTCGAATTTTTTGAAATTGGAGTTCCATCAGAAAAATTATCCTATGCATCTAGTTCATCGTGATCGGAATTATATATATAATTTTTGGCCTCGTGAAGGAGAAAGTATCGCTATAGCTTGGGGGAGGCTTAAGTAAATGTTATATTCATGCCCCAATCATGAGCTTTGAAGAGAAATTATTATCCCGAATTTTTCTACTCGGCTTTGTTGTAATGATCAAAGCATCACTATTGCAGGATGCTCCTAAAGCGACACTATGATCAAAGACCCTTCGAGAAACTTTGTGCGATGTAATAATCGCAAATAGTGCTATGCGAAAACCGTCGGAAATGTATAAAACGTTTGCAATGAGGGATGCATCAAACACGGTTCAGGTTTTAGTTGTGTGTGCAATGAAGGGCATACGGTTCATTTCAATTAACTATTTGTGATGAGGAGGAACAAAAGAAACGGGCAGCCAGATGAAGGCGTGTGCGATACACAACATACGGTTCACTCGAATGAACTATTTGTGATTAGGCAACACAAAAGAAACGGGCAGCCAGATGAAGGTGTGTACGATATACAACATACGGTTCACTCAGATGAATTGTTTGTGATTAGGCAACACAAAAGATACGGTCAGCCAGATCAAGGTGTGTGCGATATACGCATGCGGTTCACTCGGCCCTTGTCGTCAGTGTGTGACCTCTGTGGCAACCGTTCGCTCCCCAGACGCCTCTTCGTGTACCGTAGCAACCGTACACCACCTCTTCGCCTTTCCCTCTCGATTTGGAATTGCTGTCCCATGCTCTTCCTCCCTCCATTTGCGTTCACCCTCCCTTCTGCCATTGTTCGATCATCTTCTCCATGGAGGGAACATGCCGGAAACGGCCCCATTATTCTTGCCCCGATCTGAAATATGACGTGGTGGAGGAACTCATTGATCGGTGCGACGTCATCACCTCGGCTAGCATGGCAGGTTCGTTCAAGACCATTCTCGATTCAACTAATAACATCATTACAAGGAACCCAGGGGTCCAGGAGTGGTTTGATCTCCCCTATCTTCTTCACCGTGACCCTGCTGACTGGCGGGGGGATGAGGGAAGCCTCGCCTTGTGCAAGTTGATGCCGCTTGATAATGATATGTATGATGTTAAGATGGCATCACTTGAGGGCAAGGCTTGGGCAAGCGCAAATGGAGATTGGGTTGTTTATATTGGGTACAACTGTGAGTGGGAACTTGTGAATGTGTACACTCGTCACTGGGTTCCACTTCCAAAAATCTCAGACGACTGCCCAGAGGTTGAGTACACCAGTATTCGACGTTAGTTCAAATACGATCATGGTGATTGTCATCTACGGAAGATAGCAATTTGTCAAGTTCCCAACCGCTATTGAGATTACTCGAACTATGATGTTGTTGCTATCTTCGACAAGCTTGTTGGCTTCCTTACTTCCACGCCTCGATGGATGTTGCTCAAAAATCAATTTCTGTACACAGATGAGTAGTGTGATGCAATTAGATATGAGGGTATTGTGTTTGCTGCCACCACTTGTGGCACTGTTTTTGCATGGAATCATCATGCTTTCGGCACGTTTATCTTCCACCGTAATTATAATTGTTTCATCCACATGCATGCGGGTTATCTAGTTTCCCTTTACTTATTAATTAACCTTATTGTGTTTCCAAGGTCTTGTGAACATTCCACCACCTATACTTTTAAATTTTTATAACCAAGGGGGAGATGACAATGCTGATGATCACGAGCATGAGGATGAGCTGGACCCATATACTCAGTGGTGCCTGGCAACTTATTCCGATGGATCACCTCTTCTTGTCTGTATACAGGGCACTGCTGATGTTACTAAGGAAGCAGGTGTTGTATCGCATGGTCGCACTCTCCGGACCTATTCCAACATCCGTTGTAGGGTATTCGGGATGGATACTAGTGTACTAGCGCCAACACCCTCTCCCTGGTTCAGTATTGAAAGTCTTGGAGGAAACTCGCTCTTCCTTGGACAAAACTATCCAATGATGGTAGAAGGTGATCCAGCTGCCGTTGACACAATGTTACTACCATTTATGAGAAGCAACTGTGTCTATACCTCGGACATTGCTATGCTTCCCTACCGTCCCAATATGGGTCCTGACATAGGCCGCTTCAGGCTGGATGATCACTCCTGCATTGGTCTCGAGATTGACAGTAGCTGGCCCTTCGCAGAGAATCACTTCTGGTTCAAAGCAAGCATTTCCAACACCAACAAGTGGTTGAGCTGAAGTTCATTTCATCGCTTTGTTATTTGTTGTGTGAGAAAAACTTTACTAGAATGTCTTGTTGGAAATGATCTATAATCCAACGTGTATCCTCATTGTGGTTGTGGGCTGATGACTTGTTGTATGTCATCAATGGTACATTTGCATATGCGTCCATCAACTCACGCCTGCTAGTGGTGTCCATATGAACAGTGTGTGGCACCCAGGCTCAGAGATACCGGAACGCCCCGTATTCCAACCCAGAGATCGAGGAGAAGTCTTCTGGAATACGGCACTGCTTAGCATAGAACAAATCAGCTCTTTATTACAATCTATATGGGTACAAGGGGGATACATCGGCACGGCGAATCTACATGTGCCACGGTTGCTCCATGCAAGCAACAGAACAACACGAAGTAACGGAATAACTCTAGCAGCAGAACAACGACGACAGTGATGAACTCGACTCCGCAGGGACTCTGGCTGGAACGCTTATCCTAGCTCGCAAACAAGGGATCCACGGCAAACAAGCAATCAAATCCGGCATGACCTGCAAACTGGCATGACACGCCAGGTTAGTACATTGAATGTACTTACAAGCTCACAACAACCAAAGCAATCAAGACAAACAATAGCATGTCAATTATAGATTATTAAGCAATGATGAACACGCTACTATCAGAACAACATGGCATGTACAGCACGATACAGCTAGAGCAATACAAGCATGTCATAAGCATATGAACATGATGAGACTAGCATGCAACATGATGAAACTATCATGCACCAACTTACTCTGCTCGGGTTACATGCACCAACTTACTTTGCTCGGGTTACATCGTAACCAACACATGCATCACTTACCATCACGAACATCACACGATCATCTCAGGATCCAATCAAGCTTGGTATTAACAATACCATAGTAATCATTTATTACCGCAAGGAGCTTGACCTTTACCCTCGACTCTCGCATAACACCACAAATATCCATCAACTTGGTATCCACGATACCACAGTGATCCCCTCACGATCACATAAATATCAACCAAATTCTTTCATCATCGAACCGGGGTGGTTATTAATCAAGTTATTATGATTACTGTTGACCCATAGTGTGACCGACTATGAACTGAGCCCATATCCACAGGCGCGACTATCAATAGATTTAATAAACACTTTGTAGAGGTTAGCACACTGTACCCACACCATGGAACCCATGGCCTCACACTCCCATTCGGGTGGACCAATGGCATTCCGACAAAACCGATCTATTGCCATGACACTCTCCCGGCCACTCCGGCCAACTCCCCTTTGGGCTAAGTCATTGGTGGCCCCATGCCTACCAAAGGCATCAACGACCACCGTTGTGGCAAAACATAAACGGTCCCAAATGGGGACAAAAGCATGCAAAACAACTTGGGAACACAAGGGTTATGCTGTCCTACCTGACCAAGGTAGTGCCCGCGCATAACCTTCCCTCGTTGGAGGCACCGGCGAAAGGCATGACAATAGATCCAGTTAGGACCCCCCATGAGGCAAGTGTGGTTGCACTAGTCAGCTCGATTTGGTGGCACCATGACTCAGCCAACAGTTTTTCAAGTTCATTATTATCCAGTTAAACTTGAATGCAATATGCTGAGCCATGATAAAAATAACATGATGCAACTATAATGCATGAACATGATATCAACATAAGCATGGGGGTGCATCACAATCAACGAGCATAACAACAAAATTTAACCATTTGTCCAGATGAGCATGGCATACTGACGAGCATGAAAATCACAACTAGAACACTACTCATAGCATAACATGACCACTAGAATCAACAATAAATACCATGCAATAACATAACGATAAACCTACCATGCAAGCATTTAACCAATTGGGTGCAAAAGAACATGCACAACCACGGTACTCGGAACAGACGATAGTCATGCACCGAAGACCATCAGCAACATGTACTATTACCCAGCATGGCCAATATTAAATTAATACTAGCATGAAGAACATAATAACAGAGTGCAAGAAAACATGGCATGACGGTAACCACCGACCCATAAGCTTAACCGAAATAACAAGAGCAGTAGCAAAACAATCAGATAGTTATTAAAGATTCAAGTTCAAAACCAATGCTTCTACATGGCTATCATGCAAATGGTGGTTGTGGCTTGCCTGGGGTGAAGAAGGCTCTGGGAAGAGGTGCGGAACGATCGCGGAAAGGATCGCCGGAAAGGGTTCTCTCTCGGAGGGGCTGATTAGGGCCAAGGGCAATAAGGTAATTTTCAATATGTCAAACCATAGTGAAAATGGTGGGAACAGAACGGGCTCGACGAGATGAAGACATGGGCGCTGGATTCACCTCATGCGGAGTTGTGGTTGAAAAGTTACGACCGTTCGCTCATTAGACAGAAAAAAATAAAAAGTATTTATTTCTGCGGCTAACGAGTGAACGTTCACTATTCAACCATTTCGGTCGGCTGAGCTGAATAACAGAAAGCGCATTCCTAAGATTATGCCTCTAGAGTAGGGAATACGGGTTTTTGGCTGAAGCATAAGGAGAATACGCTTACTCCATGGGAAAACGTACTTCTAGAAGTACGCTTCCACTAATCCACGTGGGCAGTGGCGGGGCCGGGGCTCCTGTCTCGCTGACATGTGGGGCCCGCATTGACTCTCTCTCTCTCCTGGCTCCCTTCTTCTTCCCTGCGAGCGCCCGACGGAGTAGAGAGAGGGGCGTGACGGCGGCGCTCAGCGCGGCGCCACCGACCACCTCCAGCGACGCTCCGGCCACCGGATAGCTCAGGGCGATGAGGCGCATCCGTCGGTGGGGTGCGCGGATGCCGGGGAGGATCGAAATAGCAACTCACCATGCATGCAGAGAACCGCGGCGGCAGCTGGATCATGGGGGCGGTGGCTTCGGCTACTACGGCGATTGGGCGAGGGGTGGAAGGGGTGCACCGAGGAGTGGGGAAGAGGATGGTGGTGGCAGAGTGGAGGGAGAGGCCTCGGCTCGACCCAATTTAGCCGGAGCACTACGGCGGCCATGGCGGAAATGGAGGGCAACGGGGGCGCCTCGAGCTCGGGAAGTAGCTAGGCGGGGTTTTGGGAGGTGGTGAAGACAAGTGGTGATCTCGGACGAGGCTGGGGTGGGCTTATATAAGCGGGGCAAGGCGGTTGATCTCGGGTGCCGCCGCGGGAGGTCTAGCCAATGCTCTGGCAACGACAGCGATCACGGGAGGGCGCGGGAAGGCGACGAGGGAGGACACGGACAAGGCACAAAGGTCACGGAGACGAGGCAGAGCTCCGTGACAAGGGAAGGAAGAAGACACAGAGGTGGAAGACGACGCGGTCATGGGCGCGCACTGTTTCTCGATGGGGATGGGTCGCCAGGGAAGCAAACAGAGGGGGCAATGGCTCCATAGGAATGGGGACAATGCGGGAAACATGCTAGACATGCACGCGCGAGCGGACGGGACGACCATGAGCCGCTCCCGAGTAAAACGACGCTCTAGATGCAACCAATGCTGCCAGAGCGCGTACAAACGACGCGGTCACCACTGTGCTCGACACGGAGGGGACTCAAGAGACTGCCACGAGTTGTCTAGTGATGAGTCCTTGCATCACTAAAGCTGTGGGAGGAGTAATATAAGCAGAAAAAGCCATAGACAGCTCGGATTCATCGAGAGAAGTTTGCTGCATCAAACTTGCCCATGCATTGGTGATCGACACGGGATTGATTGGGAGCAATGGTGTTGTCTGGGACGATAGACTAAGGAAAGACAAGAGTCCTGGGGGTTTTGGAGGCAAATAGATCAAAGCTTATTATAGTTGCTTTGCAACTAACCAAAAGGGTCCATAATCAAGATCGTGATGATGCTCTCACATGGGGTATCCACTTGAGCTCAACTTGGGCAAGGTGAGTTATTTGGTCATATGAAGATGCTACAAAAGGTTTCATACCAATTGGATAAAGCAAAATGGTACTTGCTTCACAAGCGTGTCCACTGACCAGAAACTTGGAAAAATTCTAGAGGAATAAGGACTAGGTGAAATATGCCCAAATTGGGTGGAGATAGGTTATATGGGAAGGAGAAGGCTTAGGAAAATTTTCAGCAATAATGGAGCAATATAAAATATACTTGCTTCACTAACTGAAAATTTGGACAGAAACAAAGATGTGAAGCTGTGCTCACCTGGATGCATTACATGAGCTCAAATCTTGAGGAGGGTTTTGATTTGATAAAATGAAAGACCATGCCAAATTCAACTCAACTGGATTAACCTAGCTAGTATTTCCTTCACAACCAATTCCCTCAGACAGGAACTTTGAAAAATTGCATAGGAATATTTACTAGGAAAATTAAGTTGAACTATGTCATGAGGCAATTATTTGGATGTGAAAAGGTATCCAAAAAGTTTGGGGTCAATTGGGCAAATACATATAGCACTTGCTTCACAGAGTGCCATTTAGGGCAGAATAGGAAAATAATTATTTGAGAATTATTTTTGAACATGGCAATGAAAAGTTTTGCCATATTTGATCAATATATGACCAAAACAGTTTATGAGAATTATTTGAGAATTTTAGGAGTGACAGAAATATAGGTTGCTTCACAACCTAGGGCAATTAGGGTTATTCCTTAAATAGAAAAAAGGAATATTCCCTAGCAAAAGAATATTAGGGTTGGGCCAAGAGGGAAATGGCAAGGTCTTGGGATGGATATGAGGATGACAAGCCACTCTGGAAAGAAAGAAGAGGGCATCTTCTTCAGTTTCCAGACAACAAAGCCACGGAAAAAGAAAACTCAAGCAAAAATCTCAGAAAAACAAAAGAAAAGAAAGGGCCAAAAATCAGGCTGTGACAACTCTTCCCCCCTTAAAGAAATCTTGTCCTCGAGATTTGGTTGCTCAGGGAACAATTATGCATATACTGACTTAAGGAGACCGTTTCCAACTCGGGTATCCTTTTTCTTTTATTTATTGTTCCCATTAAATTCTTCATCTGACTTACCTGACTGACTCTAGGGTGGTTTGCTTCACTGTATCCACATTCTGACAGATCTTGCCTCTCATGTTCACACCTATACTGTCACATTTCGGGTTCCGGTAGACCCTTGAGGTTCGAACTCTGGGGTGCGCGCGGAGACTACGCCTTCTACCTACCTGCACCCCTCCGCCTCGCCAAGATCTAAGCTATGGAAAGAACAGCACAAGAGACACAAGGTTTATACTAGTTCGGGCCACCGATGTGGTGTAATACCCTACTCCAGTGTGTGGTGTGGTGGATTGCCTCTTGGGCTGATGATGATGAGCAATACAAGGAAGAACAGCCTCGCGAGGGTCTGTTCTTGGCTGGGACGATGAACTGCTGGGAGGAGTTCAGTCGCCCTTCTCTCTCTCTCTCTGGATTCTGGTCAATTGCAATTGCCTCTACCCTGTTTCTCTCTGATATCTAGATGCCTCTACCCTGGGGGTCGCTAGTCCTATTTATAGGCAAAGGCCCTGGGCCTCTTCCCAAATATTGAGCGGGAAGGGTGCCAACAATTGGCCATTTTGAAGGGGAACATCTGGTACACTTATCCTGACTAAAGTTGGTCCTCGCCTGCCAAAGGCTCTGGTGGTGACGCTGGCTTGGGCTCCACAATGACTTCCTGCCGTTGGACTGGTCTTGGTCTCGTTGCACCGAAACGGGTGCCTTTGCTTGATGCTCTCGCCTGCGCTTGATCCCTTTGCACCAAAGAGGAAAGGAGGACACTGCGCGGGCAGGCGCCCGCCTGGCGCCCTTGGTCGTCATGGCTTGCTTCATGGGCACCTCGTGAGGTACCCCGCCTTGATCACTCTGCCTCCTCGCGAGCCAGCCCGATGAGGCCGCGCCTGAGGAAGCTCCGTGTCGTCCGCCCCGCGAGGCTTGGTCCCTCGCGAGGGTCTTGGGTCTGTGTTGATGAAGATGGGCCGTGCTTGGCCCCCCTTTGAGCCACGCCCCAGGCCGCAGGCAGGCAAGTCTGGGGACCCCCGTTCCCAGAACGCCGACATATATTGGCTCCATTTCTGTTCATATCTGCTGACTTAGCTGAGATTACCATGACTGAAATATATGCCCGTCTCACAAATCTGAGAGTTATTTTTGATTGCTGACTCTGTACTGACAACCTTCCATGGATTAGCGATCAAATATTTCCGGATGAACACCCATGCTCTTACTCCTTGCATTGGGTTCCTCCACTAAATGCAGGTCCTTCGGGTTCCAAACAGTGAGTTGAGGCATAACCGTTTTTCCTGACAGATTCTGGCTGATCGCAGGAATTTCTAAACCATCCTGACTGGTTCCACTGTCTTGAGTCTCAGATTCATTCCAAACATTTGATTGTCACCTGTCGTGGCCAGAATAAGGGGTGTGACCTTATATGATAATATCCTCCTCCTTGACTGACGGTGGCTCTGGCGGAAAATTTTCTTCCAGACAGGCTATCCTTTGGTGATTCACATAAGTGAGGGCACATGCGTCGAGATTGTTATTCCTCATACTGATCATTCATTCTGTCGATATATCCATGGGGATAGTAGGCTATGTGATGCTTTACCATAGTTGATGGAATTAGACTGTTGAATTGACCTTTGGTCTGACTTCACAACCCACATATTCGATACTAACAAACCTGAGCATATGCGGTTAACTGAGCGGGTTGTCTGGATATGGGGTCCTTACAAAAATTGAGTAGACCCATTGGTTGAATATTCATGATGATCGATGCTGACTCAGACTGTCTGGGGTATCTGCACCATGTGGATCATGCAACAGTTATCAGTCTTGCTCCTTCATTACTATTTTCCTGATCTGGATCCTTTGTTGAAAGAGCGGGATCGTGTTGTTTCTTCGTGTGACCATAGGTTCTGTCGGGTGCAACATTCTGACAGGCGTACCCTTATCCTCATCTCCTGACATGGTAATATTGTTTAAATCGAAGGTTCATCACCTCTCAAGTTCTGACCGTAGGGAAATGGTCATCCGAACCCTTGCAAGAAATCAGCAAATAAATCAGTGGCCACCAGAACAGTCTTTACAACTCAGATCTAGGACATCACTGAAATAGCTCAACCATGGCTCAAGACGGCCGAAAATCAGCTCAAAGCATGAGACCGTTGTGACGCCCTCGATGCGGCTATATCTCCCACGTGTCAAAGCACGACTTAGAGGCATAACCGCATTGAAAGCAATGTCGCAAGTGAGGTAATCTTCACACAACCCATGTAATACATAAGGGAAAAAGATACATAGTTGGCTTAGAATCGCCACTTCACACAATTACATGAATAAAGCATTGCAACATCCAAATACAATCAAGGTCCGACTACGGAACCAAAATAAAAGAAGAACCCCAAAAGCGACACAGATCCCCGATCGACCCCAACTGGGCTCCACTACTGATCAACTAGAACGAAACAACACAAAGGACAAGATCTTCAACGAGCTCCTCCTGAGCTTGGTTGCGTCATCTGCACGGACTCATTGGCACCTGCAAACTGGTTTTGGAAGTATATGTGAGTCACGGGGACTCAGCAATCTCGCACCCTCGCGATCAAGACTATTTAAGCTTATGGGTAAGGTAAAGGTATGAGGTGGAGCTGCAGCAAGCGAGTAGCATATATGGTGGCTAATATACGCAAATCAGAGCGAGAAGAGAAGGCAAAGCACGGTCGAGAAACTATGATCAAGAAGTGATCCTAGAACAACCTACGTCAAACATAACTCCAACACCGTGTTCACTTCAGGTTTTCTACAACCGGACATTAACAAATTCCCATCTGCCCATAACCGCGGGCACGGCTTTCGAAAGTTCAAATCCCTGCAGGGGTGTCCCAACTTAGCCCATGATAAGCTCTCACGGTCAACGAAGGAATAGACCTCCTCCCGAGACATTCCGATCAGACTCGGTATCCCGGTACTCCAAGACATCCTCGACAATGGTAAAACAAGTCCACCAAGACCGCCCGATGTGCCGACATCCTGATAGGAGCTGCACATATCTCGTTCTCAGGGCAACACTTGATGAACACTACGTACAGCTAAAACCAGCCCTCAAGTTTCCCCGAGGTGGCACCGCAAGTGGCTCTAGTTTGGACCGACACTTAGACAAGCACTGGCCGGGGGGGGGGGGGGGTAAAATAAAGATGACCCTCGGGATGCGCGACTCCCAAGGGAAAAAGGCTAGGTGGCAAATGGCAAAACCAAGGTTGGGCCTTGCTGGAGGAGTTTTATACAAAGCGAACTGTAAAGGGTTCGCATTATAACCCAACCGCATAAGGAACGCAAAATCCGGGAACATAACACCGATATGACGGAAACTAGGGCGGCAAGAGTGGAACAAAACACCAGGCATAAGGCCGAGCCTTCCACCCTTTACCAAGTATATAGATGCATTAGTTAAATAAGATATATAGTGATATCCCAATAAGTAAACATGTTCCAACAACGAACAACATCTCCATGTTCCAACTAGGAACAAACTTCAATCTTCACCTGCAACTAACAACGCTATAAGAGGGGCTGAGCAACGCGGTAACATAGCCAAACAACGGTTTGCTAGGACATGGTGGGTTAGAGGCTTGGTTCAACAATATGGGAGGCATGATAAGCAAGTGGTAGGTATCGCAGCATAGACATAGCAAAAGAGCGAGCATCTAGCAAAGCAAAGATAGTAGTGATTTCGAGGGTATGATCATCTTGCCTGCACAGTTGTCAGAGTTGACTAGATCCTCGAAAGCAAACTCAACGGGCTCCTCGTTAGAGAAATCGTCTCCCGGGTCTACCCAAACAAGACAAACAAGCAACAAGGACACAATCAACCACGTGCAAGAATCAAACGAGATGATGCAAGGATGATATGCTATGCGGGATGCGATGCGAGATGCATATGCAAGATGTGACAGGAAATGCTAGAACCTGGCCTCAACTTGGAGATCCAAGTGTGCCACTGGAAAGATGAGATGAAATCGCTTGAAAACGAGATAAGGAACGCCGGAATCGGAGTTACGGTTTGGAAATGGCAAGCGATTCAAAAATGGCACCGGTCTGCGATTTACAGCAAGTAGCCATATAAAAGCAAAGAAATGAGTAAGCTACAGCACCCAAACATGACAACAAAACACATGGTAGGGATGCATTCAAGATTCTTAACAAAAGTCTAGCACTGAGCTACGGCCAAATCATCCATTAACAGGTTCAAACAAGCATGGCAAAAGTGCATATGGTAAACAGATCTCAGACTAAATGAAATTAACACTTGTATGGAATTTCAGATCAGGTAGCACTCTTCGGAGCAACAAAACTACATGCTACAGGAACTGAACATGGCAAAGTAAATCATGGCATGGAGCTACTCAAAGAGCTTAACAAAAGTCCCTTAGTGACCTTGATCCAAAAGGGATCAGAAAATACAATTGCAAACATGTGAACATAGCAAAAATATAATCAATTCACAAACTTAGTGAAAACTGGAGCATGCTGAAAACAGATATCAAGTAGGCATGTTTACGAACTAGATGCACTCACTATGGTGCTCCATAATTGCAAACAAAGGCATGGATGGATAGAGAACTACAAGATTAACAAAACATCCTTACTCATCATCCTCAAAAGAGGCACGGATCACTAGGAAACAACATGAACATATGGCATCATGAGATAAACAGCTCAAGGACTTAGTGGAATTGCTAAGTCCCTGAAAACAGAATTAACAAGTGCACCACTTCGGAAGCTCGTGCTAGTCACCACACACATCAAAAAAATACATGGGTTGCACCTCTGGAAAGATGACAAAACCCTTAACAAAACATATGTAGAGCACAGGGGCATATCATGCACACAATAATCATGGCAAAAATGACAAAAAGCTAAACGGAGTAACAGATCTGACAATTAACTCAAGTAGCACTCTTCTAACAGAATTTCGGGCATCAAGATGAACTCAAATGAAAATGGTGCCATGAGATGAAATGGTGTGCTCTCTAAGATGAACATTTTGATATGCTAAATGCATGAATCGGAGCTACTGATGCAAAGTTACGACGCGATGAACATAGGCATATGGATCTGGGGATTTCGGGGACTTAGTAGAAATTCGCAGACAGGAAAAAAATATGATGAGCGCGAAATGATTAATAGACGCACGGGCGGGGTTTCAAAGGGTTCTCACCATGGGCCGAGGCCCAGCTGAGGAGGAGGCAGGTCGGGCCGGATCTGGCACGGCAGCCCACATACGCGGGAGGAGGCCCGGAGGCGAGGGCGTCGTCCTCCTCACGCGAACCTCACATGCAGGAAGCCATCGAGGCGGCGCAGGAGAGCAAGGGATGCCGGCGGCAGCAGGGCAGCTTCTCCGGCGACGTCGACGGGCGCGGCCGCCGGGAATGGATGCAGCGGAGGATGCGGCGGACGGCTCCGGGCATGGCCCCTCCGGATCCGGTCGGGGAAGAGAGGAAGGAGCAGGGCACGGGGAAGCCAGGCCTGGTCGGCGGCGAAGTCAAACGGCGGCGCAGCGTGCTCCGGCGAGGCGCGGTCGCCGGAGATGGGCGGCGAGGATGCACTAGCGGTGGGGGCGCGGATCGAGGGGATCCTCCCCTCGACCGGCTGCGGGAGCGGTGCTCCTGGTTCGGGCGCGGCGAACGGCGCGGTCGGGCTCGCGCGGGCCCGCGATGGGCACGGCGGGCCGCGGCCGCGGGGACGACGACGGTGGACAGATGGCGCGAGGGGAGTGGACGAGGGCGGCGGCGCGATGACGTGGTCTCTCCTGATTGGATGGAGTGAGGTGGCGACGTAACTGGACGTGTCCGGTGACTGGATGGACATGTCCGGCAGCGCGAGAGGAGCGGGGCTAGGGTTTGATCTGCGCGGAATTTTCGGGGGAGAGCCACATATATATAGGTAGAGGGAGCTAGAAGTGTCCAAATGAGGTGCGGTTTTCGGCCACGCGATCGTGATCGAACGCTCTAGATGATGGAGAGGGTTTAGGTGGGTTTTGGGCCAAAATGGAAGGGTGTTGGGCTGCAACACACACAAGGCCTTTTCGGTCCCTCGGTTAACCGTTGGAGTATCAAACGAAGTCCAAATGGTACGAAACTTGACAGGAGGTCTACCGGTAGTAAACCAAGGCCGCTTGGCAAGTCTCGGTCCAATCCGGAAATGTTTAATCCCCACACACGAGAAGAAGGTAGAAATGACCACCAGAGGAAAACGGAGGGCCGGAATGCAAAACGGACAACGAGAAAAATGCTCGGATGCATGAGACAAACACGTATGCGAATGGAATGCACATGATGACATGATATGCAATGCATGACACGCAAGCAATGACAACGCAACAACAGCGAATAACTAGACGACACCTGGCACATCGGTCTCGGGGCGTTACAACACTCCACCACTACGAGAGGATCTCGTCCCGAGATCTAGAATGGCACCGGGGAAAACGGAAGAGAAAGAGGAGAGGTAAAACTAAGTTGTTTCTTTGACAAACGAGTGAAACCACGAACCTTGAATAAGGTTAAGCCATTTCGAGAAAAGAATACAACGGAGATGAATGAAGTTGAAAACACTCCGTTAGAAAAGAGGGACAAAAAAAACATTGCGAAAAACCTTGAGGTTGACGGGCAAGATGTATATTGAAACCACTCCGGTTAAAACAAGATAGAGAAGGATTAAGAATGATATAATTTGAGCAACACTCCGTCTGAGAAGGGAGGCAAAACTTGGCAGAATGGGAAAAATTCAAAAAGCAGGCACGACACTCCGGTTAAAAGGATAAGGACGAAAAGAACACGATCCTGAGAAGAAGATGGGTTGCAGAGAGCAACATCACAATGCCTCCGGAACGAAAGAGTAGAGTAACGATAATTGAGACAAACGAATGTAGAAGACAATGCCAACTTCTGCTACAAAAGAGCCTGAAAAGGCATCTTTAGGACAAGGGTTGAACGGAGTTGTTGGAAAACCAACAACGAAAAGAATAAGTTTGATATGGTCTTATGGAGTACATCTCAAATTATAATGTGACAACCTGCCACTCACGGGAAAAGAATTGTATTGATGTGAAAAAGGAGACGAGAAAGCTATATCGCACCGGAAAGGATAAATGAAGAACTTGGATCATTTATAAACACCATAGATAGCAACAATCCTTAGGGAAGACTTTAGGTGAAATATAACCCAAGATAGCTCCAATGACGAGATTGATGGATTTAAAATATCCCAATCTTGAAAACATGTGAATCATGAAAACATGAACTCACATTATCAAGAATGACATAATACCACCTCCAATGATACGGAAGAAAGAAATTGCACTCCGGATAGCAAGATGAAGAAAGCTTGAGCTTCTTAGAAAAGAATCTCTATGAACACTTCGAGAATGAATTAAATCATAGATGAACCATCATGTAGAACCTTCATGAAGAACTCCGGTAAACAAAAGATAACGAAAAAAGAGAGAAGTTGAAAACACAAGGTGAAACCTTGTAATGATTTAGATGAATCTCCGTGGTGATATAATTGAAATAGCTTGGAGCTCCAGAAAAGAAAGATGAGCACTTTAAACCAAGAATAAGAATTACATTATGCTTAAACTTCACCAATTAAAATTGATGACAAGCAATGGAATTGGCATACTACTTATTCTCGTAGAAAGGATTAAGATAGATATAACGTCAATTTTGAAAGGTCTTCCATGAACCACCGGTTGGGTTGAAACAACGAATAAATTGATATGATGCACGAAGGAAGACAAAATCTTGGAAGAACCACCGTAAAAATTGAAAAAGAACGAAGAGAAGATAAAGAAACACCGGGAAAAATTAGCAAATGAATGAAGATGCTCGAGAGAATCTAGATACATGAGAATGAAGGGATCACGAACTGATTAGAGATCACTTGAACGAAGCACCGGTAAGATTTGGAGAACCATAGCTGAAAGCCGAGAATGAATAAATCTCAGATGATGGGCTCCGGATAATCAAACTGAACATACTCTGAATTACCCCGGATGGATGAAAAGAATTCTCACAATCGAAAACAATTATGAGAGGATGGCAACAAGCTAGCACCATGAATCTTGGAGAGAATGGAGCAAGATATGGAGGAGAATTCTTCTTCGGTCTTCAAATCCGAGAATGACGACGAGAAACACCACCATGAATTATTTAGACACTCCGGAATGAAGAATGGAAAGTTTGAGCCAATGATGAAAAGAATTTGAAAGATCTTGGAGAAAACATTTGACTGATGATAAATCATTCTTATGTCAAACTTCGAAAGGAATTTGAGAATACCTCCGGGAAAATAAGAAGAGTCAGGTAAGATCCTGGGAAAAGACCTGTGGGTTAGGGCCCACTCAAAAGAAATACCGTTGAAAAGATTTAAAGAGAGAATGCACCGGTTGAGTTAAATGACTTGAATGAGGGAACATCCTCGAAAGAGCTTGAACGAATGCAGAGTGGAAGCACGAACCTTCAAGACATCTTTAGCACTCCGGAACAATTGAATAGCGAGAGGAGAATGAATATGAGGTGCACCGGCATGAGAAGGTATTGAAATGAGGAAGAGATATGATCAACAAAGCTTGACTTGAAACCACCGGAGAAGAAAATGAGTGACGAGAGACGAACTTGAAGCTTCGTTAGCATCTTCCTGAGAATCACCGGGTAAGAACATGAAGGAAAAGAATGGAGAGACTTCACATCAATGAAGGATACTTGAATAATAAATCTGAGTCCTTGAAGAAAACAAGGGTGGGAGGGAGGGAAAATAAAGGCAACTTGGAGACGGATGAAACAAACACCGTTCAGAAAAAACTAATATTTGATCTTGCGGATGTTGAAATGATCGGATCCACTTGAAGAGAAACACACCGGTTGAGAAGGATTGGCAAGACAATCTCGATGATAAAGAAGGATTAGTATGCACATGAGAACATGAGAACACCAATTGGGGAAGGTATGGAGTCAACATTTGACTTCGAAGCAACGCGAATACCACAACTCAAAACAAACAAAGGATTGGCTTGCAGAATAAGCCAGAACAAACAAATGATAGAGATTTCGTCCGAAGTTTTCGTGGTGGGGCCTACACGTGCTCGATCGTACAGCACCATCATGTACAAGGCAGTGCACATGACATACGAAGCGTCCCCGAGTCGGCATAGCCAAGGACTCTTTAAGACACAACGAGACCACTATAAAACCGACCGTGGATAGGCGGACAACTAGACGTTGAACCCCAATTTCATATCATACATATTTCGGAAAGATATCCTAAGAGCTACTTGATTTCCCACTTATAAACTCCCGAAGCTTTCCGGTTATGCAATCAGGTGTTGGGGATACAGCGGAAGCATAATATCTCACCCAAATCTAGCAAATCCTACATCCAGATGTATCCATCCTTCAACACATAACCAAGAAACCTTCGGAAATCATCTACCTCAACCTTCGAAAAGCATCCGTTATACAAGTTATGGCAATACTCCCGAACTCCCGCCCCAGTACTGGGTGGCGTCGAGGTTATCTCACCAACGAACTGCATAAAAGAGATTTTTGATGTCGGCGTACTAAAATCAGGTATTCCAGAACTGCAACGATAAAATTATGACGACAACACCTCGGAGCTCAACTCCCCGGGACACTTCCACAAAACCCCTGACAGGAGGCACCAAGACAATGTTCTCATCATAAAACCATCGTAACGATTCCAAGATACCCGCGTGATCCTAAATTTTTTTAGTGAAATTTGAGAAGAGAAGAGTCAAAACTCTACGTCAGGATGCCTTACCAGAGCGATGAGGAGACTGGGAAGTAAAATGAATTCCTAAACTCTCCGATATATAATTCCTGAAAGACTCAAAACATTTTTTTTCTAGACTCAACAATGGCAGCTAATTCGATCAAGCAGTGGGGCTCCTAAGGTCAGGGAAGGCTCTGATACCAACTTGTGACACCCTCAATGCGGCTGTATCTCCCATGTGTCGAAGCACGACTTAGAGGCATAACCGCATTGAAAGCAATGTCACAAGTGAGGTAATCTTCACACAACCCATGTAATACATAAGGGAAAAAGATACATAGTTGGCTTACAATCGCCACTTCACACAATTACATGAATAAAGCATTACAACATCCAAATACAATCAAGGTCCGACTATGGAACCAAAATAAAAGAAGAACCCCAAAAGCGACACAGATCCCCGATCGACCCCAACTGGGCTCCACTACTGATCAACTAGAACGAAACAACACAAAGGACAAGATCTTCAACGAGCTCCTCCTGAGCTTGGTTGCGTCATCTGCACGGACTCATCGGCACCTACAAACTGGTTTTGGAAGTATCTGTGTGTCACGGGGACTCAACAATCTCGCACCCTCGCGATCAAGACTATTTAAGCTTATGGGTAAGGTAAAGGTATGAGGTGGAGCTGCAGCAAGCGAGTAGCATATATGGTGGCTAATATACGCAAATCAGAGCGAGAAGAGAAGGCAAAGCACGGTCGAGAAACTATGATCAAGAAGTGATCCTAGAACAACCTACGTCAAACATAACTCCAACACCGTGTTCACTTCAGGTTTTCTACAACCGGACATTAACAAATTCCCATCTGCCCATAACCGCGGGCACGGCTTTCGAAAGTTCAAATCCCTGCAGGGGTGTCCCAACTTAGCCCATGATAAGCTCTCACGGTCAACGAAGGAATAGACCTCCTCCCGAGACATTCCGATCAGACTCGGTATCCCGGTACTCCAAGACATCCTCGACAATGGTAAAACAAGTCCACCAAGACCGCCCGATGTGCCGACATCCTGATAGGAGCTGCACATATCTCGTTCTCAGGGCAACACTTGATGAACACTACGTACAGCTAAAACCAGCCCTCAAGTTTCCCCGAGGTGGCACCGCAAGTGGCTCTAGTTTGGACCGACACTTAGACAAGCACTGGCCGGGGGGGGGGGGGGGTTAAAATAAAGATGACCCTCGGGATGCGCGACTCCCAAGGGAAAAAGGCTAGGTGGCAAATGGTAAAACCAAGGTTGGGCCTTGCTGGAGGAGTTTTATACAAAGCGAACTGTAAAGGGTTCGCATTATAACCCAACCGCATAAGGAACGCAAAATCCGGGAACATAACACCGATATGACGGAAACTAGGGCGGCAAGAGTGGAACAAAACACCAGGCATAAGGCCGAGCCTTCCACCCTTTACCAAGTATATAGATGCATTAGTTAAATAAGATATATAGTGATATCCCAATAAGTAAACATGTTCCAACAATGAACAACATCTCCATGTTCCAACTAGGAACAAACTTCAATCTTCACCTGCAACTAACAACGCTATAAGAGGGGCTGAGCAACGCGGTAACATAGCCAAACAACGGTTTGCTAGGACAAGGTGGGTTAGAGGCTTGGTTCAACAATATGGGAGGCATGATAAGCAAGTGGTAGGTATCGCAGCATAGACATAGCAAAAGAGCGAGCATCTAGCAAAGCAAAGATAGTAGTGATTTCGAGGGTATGATCATCTTGCCTGCACAGTTGTCAGAGTTGACTAGATCCTCGAAAGAAAACTCAACGGGCTCCTCGTTAGAGAAATCGTCTCCCGGGTCTACCCAAACAAGACAAACAAGCAACAAGGACACAATCAACCACGTGCAAGAATCAAACGAGATGATGCAAGGATGATATGCTATGCGGGATGCGATGCGAGATGCATATGCAAGATGTGACAGGAAATGCTAGAACCTGGCCTCAACTTGGAAATCCAAGTGTGCCACTGGAAAGATGAGATGAAATCGCTTGAAAACGATATAAAGAACACCGGAATCGGAGTTATGGTTTGGAAATGGCAAGCGTTCAAAAATGGCACCGGTCTGCGATTTACAGCAAGTAGCCATCTAAAAGCAAAGAAATGAGCAAGCTACAACACCCAGACATGACAACAAAACACATGGTAGGGATGCATTCAAGATTCTTAACAAAAGTCTAGCACTGAGCTACGGCCAAATCATCCATTAACAGGTTCAAACAAGCATGGCAAAAATGCATATGGTAAACAGATCTCAGACTAAATGAAATTAACACTTGTCTGGAATTTCAGATCAGGTAGCACTCTTCGGAGCAACAAAACTACATGCTACAGGAACTGAACATGGCAAAGTAAAGCATGGCATGGAGCTACTCAAAGAGCTTAACAAAAGTCCCTTAGTGACCTTGAGCCAAAAGGGATCAAAAAATACAATTGCAAACATGTGAACATAGCAAAAACATAATCAGTTCTCAGACTTAGTGAAAACTGGAGCATGATGAAAACAGATATCAAGTAGGCATGTTTACGAGCTTGATGCACTCACTACGGTGCTCCATAATTGCAAACAAAGGCATGGATGGATAAAGAACTACAAGATTAACAAAACGTCCTTACTGATCATCCTCAAAAGAGGCACGATCACTAGGAAACAACATGAACATATGGCATCATGAGATAAACAGCTCAAGGACTTAGTGGAATTGCTAAGTCCCTAAAAACAGAATTAACAAGTGCACCACTTCGCAAGCTCTTGCTAGTCACCACACACATCACAAAAATACATGGGTTGCACCTCTGGAAAGATGACAAAACCCTTAACAAAACATATGTAGAGCACATGGGCATATCATGCACACAATAATCATGGCAAAAATGACAAAAAGCTAAACGGACTAACAGATCTGACAATTAACTCAAGTAGCACTCTTCTAACAGAATTTCGGGCATCAAGATGAACTCAAATGAAAATGATGCAATGAGATGAAATGATGTGCTCTCTGAGATGAACATTTTGATATGCTAAATGCATGAATCAGAGCTACAGATGCAAAGTTACGATGCGATGAACATAGGCATATGGATCTGGGGATTTCGGGGACTTAGTAGAAATTCGCAGACAGGAAAAAAATATGATGAGCGCGAAATGATTAATAGACGCACGGGCGGGGTTTAAAAGGGTTCTCACCATGGGCCGAGGCCTAGCTGAGGAGGAGGCAGGTCGGGCCGTATCTGGCACGGCGGCCCACATACGCGGGAGGAGGCCCAGAGGCGAGGGCGTCGTCCTCCTCACGCGAACCTCACAGGCAGGAAGCCATGGAGGCGGCGCAGGAGAGCAAGGGATGCCAGCGGCAGCAGGGCGGCTTCTCCGGCGACGTCGGCGGCGCGGCTGTCGGGAATGGATGCAGGGGAGGACGCAGCGGACGGCTCCGGGCATGGCCCCTCCGGATCCGGTCAGGGAAGAGACGAAGGAGCAGGGCACGGGGAAGCGAGGCCTGGTCGGCGGCGAAGTCAAACAGCGGCGCAGCATGCTCCGGCGAGGCGCGGTCGCCGGAGACGGGCGGTGAGGATGCGCTGGCGATGGGGGCGCAGATCGAGGGGCTCCTCCCCTCGACTGGCTGTGGGAGCGGGGCTCCTGGTTCGGGCGCGGCGAACGGCGCGGTCGGGCTCGCGCGGGCCCGCGATGGGCACGGCGGGCCGCGGCCGCGGGGACGACGACGGCGGACAGATGGCGCGAGGGGAGTGGATGAGGGCGGCGGCGCGATGAAGTGGCCTCTCCTGATTGGACGGAGTGAGGTGGCGACGTAACTGGACGTGTCCGGCGACTGGATGGACATGTATGGCAGCGCGAGAGGAGCGGGGCTAGGGTTTGATCTGCGCGGAATTTTCGGGGGAGAGCCACATATATATAGGTAGAGGGAGCTAGGAGTGTCCAAATGAGGTGCGGTTTTCGGCCACGCGATCGTGATCGAACGTTCTAGATGATGGAGAGGGTTTAGGTGGGTTTTGGGCCAAAATGGAAGGGTGTTGGGCTGCAACACACACGAGGCCTTTTCGGTCCCTCGGTTAACCGTTGGAGTATCAAACGAAGTCCAAATGGTACGGAACTTGACAGGCGGTCTACCAGTAGTAAACCAAGGCCGCTTGGCAAGTCTCGGTCCAATCCGGAAATGTTTAATACCTAGACATGAGAAGAAGGTAGAAATTACCACCGGAGGAGAACGGAGCGCCGGAATGCAAAACGGACAACGGGAAAAATGCTCGGATGCATGAGACGAACACGTATACGAATGAAATGCACATGATGACATGATATGCAATGCATGACACGCAAGAAATGACAACGCAACAACAGCGAATAACTGGACGACACCTGGCACATCGGTCTCGGGGCGTTACAACCGTGTTGATAATAAGAAAGTGGCACTTTCCTAAGACGGCTGAAAAGAAGCTCAGAGCATAGGGCCACTGTCACAAAAAGAATCTCAACAGTTGTACGGGACGGTCGGAAAGCAGCTCAGAACTCGTGACAGTTGTTGAATAGAGAAATATAAAGTCGGCATCCACCCTGGACAGCCAAAAACGGCTCAGAACACAGGCCTGGTGCCGTTACCAGAGAAAAGAAGACAAGGGCTCATCAAGATCATATCCCAGGTTCACCGGTACTTGTACAGAGCTCAGTGTTGTCGTCAATCTTCATAGTCCTCTGTCACACTGAGGTGTATATCTGGCTTCCTTCACATACATCTGAGAATCTGATTCCCGAGGCAGACTTGTGTTCTGACTGATTCTTGCTTCTGACCAACTGTTGCGGATCTGATTCTGCCATCTGCTGTCAATTCACAATGTACTATCTTGCACTAGTGTCGTACTGAGGATGACTGGACGACTTATGCTGGAAACCATCAAGAGTATCTTGCCGAGGAGGATTGGGTTTCGTGCTGCAGAAGCTTCTCATTGTGATATGTGGACCGACTACCACATATGCATACCATCTTAATATCTCTGCTGTTGACTACTTGCATGAAACAGGGTTTGCTGGACTATCCTCCTTTCCAAGTATTGAATACATGGCACATTCTTGCTTTCTTCCAGGTATATCATGTTTCATAATCATCCTCAAAGAAGAATCAAACCTTGTATCTGAACCATTCCTTTGACTGAGATTATACTATTGGTGTGGCACAAAGCTAATCTTCTTGCTGATTTGAGCATTTCTATCATGAAGAGTGCACCCTGAGGCAAACTTGATTATCCGTACTGTTGTAAGGAGTGCACGCTAATACAAACATGATACCGACTGTCCATCCAGGATTCCTTTTGCATTCAGACAAGATATTCCAAATTTCACTGTAGTCTGCTGATAACTTTATTCCGTTTATATGAGCTTCCAAGTATTTGAATTCCTTACTGATTCTTCAGGTCCGGTGTTCGTTGGGGAGCAACTTTAATAAGGGGAAAATAATGCCACACCAAAGGCCCAAAGAAAGAAGAAAAATAAACGACTAAAACAAAAGCACACAAGCATACAAATAATATAAATAATCAAGCAACATCACATATTACTGCTACTCACACAATAATATGCATGCATACCTAAGCACACAAATCTCTCGGGAACTCCGGTATTGCGGTCTATTATGCGGTGATGGTGTGCACAAAAGTGAATCTTTGTGTGGAAGGAGTTGGAGTAACCAAGGCTACACCAAGCGCTGGCTGAACTCTGGTTGCAACTGGATGAATAAACAGGGGCGGACTTGGCGATCATGTAGCGAGACACAAGGTCACGACCACATCACCATCAAGCGTACGAAGGGGAACCGTACACGTCCAAAGAATTGGATGATTGGGTAAGGTAGCGGTGGTAGACTGGGCTTGCTGGCATTGCCCTTTTTTTGATAACAAAGATCAGCAAGGGTTGCCAAAATGGCGAGATGGAAGGCACGATTCGGGATAGAAGCATGGCTTTCACCGAAATAATACGGGTGGGTGGCAGAAAGATATCGACACGATACCTGAGCATAACTGCTACAAATGGTGTCTAGAACACTTGGTACCAGGGCATCACTCTGCTGGGACAGAGATGACGCCAAACACCGAAGAGCAGGCATGCAAAGAAGGAGGGTGCAGGTAGTAGATCAAAACTGATACCACCTACACTCACAAGATCACTATAAGCGAACAAATAATATTATATGTGCATGCTATGCAACAAACAAATGCAACAATCAAGTGCAACAAATCAATTGGGGTCTATACTACCGTTTCTAACGTTCAAGCGAGCTAGGGCATCCTACAACCAGACCCGCTCTGATACCAGGCCTGTGGCACCCCGGCTCAAAGAAACCGGAATGCCTCGTATTGTAGCCCAGAGATCAAGGAGAAGTCCTCTGGAATACGACACTGCTTAGCATAGAACAAATAAGCTCTTTATTACAATCTATATGGGTACAAGGGGGTTACATTGGCACGGCGAAACTACACGTGCCACGGTTGCTCCATGCAAGCAACAGAACAGCAGGAAGCAGCAGAATAACTCTAGTAGCGGAACAACAATGACGGTGATGAACTCCACTCCGCAGGGACTCTGGCTGGAATGCTTATCCTAGCTCGTAAACAAGGGATCCACGGCAAACAAGCAATCAAATCCGGCATGACCTGCAAACTGGCATGACATGCCAGGTGAGTACATTGAATGTATTTGCAAGCTCACAGCAACCAAAGCAATCAAGACAAACAATAGCATGGAAATTACAGATTATTAAGCAATGATGAACACCATACTATCAGAACAACATGGCATGTACAACATGATACAGCTAGAGCAATACAAGCATGGCATAAACATATGAACATGATGAGACTAGCATGCAACATGATGAAACTATCATGCACCAACTTACTCTGCTCGGGTTACATCGTAACCAACACATGCATCACTTACCATCACATACATCACATGATCATCTCAGGATCCAATCAAGCTTGGTATTAAAAATACCGTAGTAATCATTTCTGACCACAAGGAGCTTGACCTTTACCCTTGACTCTCGCATAACACCATAGATATCCGTCAACTCGGTATCCACGATACCATAGTGATCCCCTCACAATCACATAAATATCAATCAACTTCTTTCATCATCGAACCGGGGTGGTTATTAATCAAGTTATTATGATTACTATTGACCCATAGTTTGACCGACTACGAACTGGGCCCATATCTGCGGGCGTGGCCATTGATAGATTTAATAAACACTCTGCAGAGGTTAGCACACTGTACCCACACCACGGAACCCATGGCCTCGTACTCCCATTTGGGTGGACCGACGGCATTCCGACAAAACCGATTTACTGCCATGACACTCTCCCGGCCACTCCGCCCACTCCCCTTTGGGCTAAGTCATGGGTGGCCCCGTGCCAACCAAAGGCATCAACGGCCACCGTCGTGGCAAAACGTAAATGGTCCCAAACAAGGACAAAAGCGCGCAAAACAAGTCGGGCACACAAGGCTTATGCCATCCTACCCGTCCAAGGTAGCGCCCGCGCATAACCTTCCCTCGTTGGAGGCATCAGCGAAAGGCATGACAATAGACCCAATAAGGCAAGTGTGGTAGCACTGGTCAGCTCAATTTGCTGGCACCATGACTTAGCCAACAGTTGTTCAAGTTCATTATTATCCGGTTAAACTTGAATGCAATATGCTGAGCCATGATAAAAATAACATGATGCAACTATAATGCATGAACATGATATCAACATAAGCATGGGGGTGCATCACAATCAACGAGCATAACAACAAAATTTAACCATTTATCTAGATGAGCATGGCATACTGACGAGCATGAAAATCACAACTAGAACACTACTCATAGCATAACATGACCACTAGCATCAAATACCATGCAATAACATAACGATAAAACTACCATGCAAGCATTTAAACAACTGGGTGCAAAAGAACATGCACAACCACGGTACTCAGAACAGACGATAGTCGTGCACCGAAGACCATCACCAACATGTACTATTACCTAGAATGGCCAATATTAAAGTAATACTAGCACGAAGAACATAATAACAGAGTGCAAGAAAACATGGCATAACCGAAATAACGACAACAGTAGCAAAACAAGCAGACATTTATTAAAGATTCAAGTTGAAAACCAATGCTTCTGCATGGCTATCATGCAAATGGTGGTTGTGTCTTGCCTGGGGTGAAGAAGGCTCCAGGAAGAGGTACGGAACGATCGCGGGAAGGATCATCGGAAAGGGTTCTCTCTCGGAGGGGCTGATTAGGGGCAAGGGCAAAAAGGTAATTTTCAATATGTCGAACCATAGTGAAAATGGTGGGAACAAAACGGGCTCGACGAGATGAAGACATGGGCGTTGGATTCACCTCATTCGGAGTTGTGGTTGAAAAGTTACGACTGTTCGCTCGTTAGACAGAAAAAGAAATAAAAAGTATTTATTTCTGCGGCTAACGAGTGAACATTCACTATTCAACCATTTCAACCGGATGAGCTGAAAAACAAAAAGCGCATTCCTCAGATTACGCCTCCAGAGTAGGGAAAACGTGTTTTTGGCTGAAGCATAAGGAGAATATGCTTACCCCACGGGAAAACGTACTTCTAGAAGTACGCTTCCACTAATCCATGTGGGCAGTGGCGGGGCCGGGGGTCCTGTCTCGCTGACGGGTGGGGCCCTTGTTAACTCTCCCTCTCCTGGCTTCCTTCTTCTTCCTCGCGAGTGCCCGACGGAGCAGAGGGAGGGGCGTGACGCCGGCGCTCAGCCCGGCGGCACCGGCCACCTCCGGCGATGCTCCGGCCACCGGAGAGCTCCGGGCGACGAGGCGCATCCGTCGGTGGGGTGCACGGACGCCAGGGAGGATCGGAACGGCGACGTACCGTGGAGGCAGAGAACCGCGGCGGCGGCTGGATCATGGGGGCGGTGGCTTCGGCTACTATGGCGAGTGGGCGAGGGGTGGAAGGGGTGCACCGAGGAGTGTGGAAGAGGATGGTGGTGGCGGAGTGGAGGGAGAGGGCTGGGCTCGACCGAATTTAGCCGGAGCACTACAGCGGCCATGGCGGCAATGGAGGGCAACAGGGGCGCCTCGAGCTCGGGGAAGTAGCTAGGCGGGGTTTTGGGAGGTGGTGAAGACAAGTAGTGAGCTCGGACAAGGCCGGGGTGGGCTTATATAAGCGGGGCAAGGCCCGGCCAAAACAGGAGACATGATCTGCAGGGGATCCTCCCCTCCTCCTCCCCTGGCGCTCCCGCGGGCGGCAGGGGAGGAACCCTATCCGCCGGCCGCCTCTCCACCTCTCACCTTCTCCTCCTCCTCCCGCCGCCGGCAGAGGGGGCGCCCAGGCGAAGACCGGTCGGTGCCGGTGGTGGCGCGGCCTTCTCACCCCCACGAGAGGCAGGGGCTGGCGCGGGCCGGCGCTTTCTCGCCGGGGCGCCGTGGGACGCGGGACGTGGTGGTGCGGCGGCGGCTCTGCGGGCGACAGCGCGGGAATCTGCTACGGGCGTGGTGGGCTGCATGGTGGCGGGGTGAGCACGGGGTCGGATGCGGCTGCGTCGGCCGGATCTGGCCCTGCGGCAGCACGAGCCGAGGGTGGCGCGACAAGTAGGCGACCACCTCTGCCATATCCTTCTGGGCTGTTGGAGGTGGGTGGTTGTGCGTGTGCTGGAGGTCAGGGACGGCGGACGCGATGGCGGCGTGGCGGCTCGGTCAGATCTGGCCTCAACACGGCACGGGCCGCGGGTGGCTTGGGCTGCGGGCGGCTACCCCGACCGGGGCCACTCCGGCTGGTTGGGGTGGTGGCGCGATAGTGGCGGTTCGACCTTACTTCCCCTGATTCTCTGGGTCTTGCTGTTGCTGGAGGTGGCGACGGAGACCTGGCCCCGGTTCGTGAAATAGCGTGGTGGCTGCGGCGCGACCGGCAGCCGCCGATGGCTTCCCCCTGCCCTGCTTCGGCCGGCTGGTCCCCGTTCTTGCCAAAAGGGTGTGCTTTTCCGACTGCGGCATCGGTGGCTCAAGTTGAATGTGTTGGGGTGGTCTTGGATTCCGGAGCGACATCTCTGGAGGTGGGAGCACGGTGCTCGTGGGCGGAGCCCGTGGCTCAGGTGTTGCCCGGTGGCCATGGCCGTGTGGGCGGCATGGTGACTGGGGTGCGTCGATCGGTGGAGGTGATGCGGCGTCCATACCTTGCCAGGGGCGGTGCGTATTGTCCAGGGTGAAAACCTGTTCTATCTTCGTGCAGGCCGATGGCGGCGAGTTCGTTCCCTTCTTGAAGGCATCGCCGCGGTCCTCATTGCCCATTGTGTTGCTCTAGGGGAAACCCTAATTCGCGATCGGGCGGTGGCGGCGCTCTGGTGCCTTGACCTTCTTGAAGGTGCCGCCTTGCAGCTCACAATTCGTCGTATGCAGCCTCGTCTCTTCGTGGTGGTGTTCACGGTTGAGGACCCTAGTAGCTCTTGTAGCGATAGGGGTGGTGTAGCTGCGCTCAGCGCCTATGTATCTAGACTTGGGTGTGTGCGTGTGTTGGGGTGGTGTGTGTTTGTATCGACTTGTTGACGGTTATGGCTCTATATATAAAGCGAGGCGAGAGCCTTTTTCAGTATATAAGCGGGGCAAGGCGGTTGAGCTCAGGTGCCGCCACGGGAGGTTCGGCCAATGCTCTGGCAACGACAGTGATGACGGGAGGGCGCAGCAAGGCGACGAGGGAGGACGAGGACGAGGAACAGAGGTCACAGAGATGAGGCAGAGCTCGGGGGCAAGGGAAGGAAGATGACACGGAGGTGGAACACGATGCGATCACGGGCGCGCACTATTTCTCGACAGGGACGGGTCTCCGGGGAAGCAAACGGAGGGGGTAATGGCTCGAGAGGAACGGAGAAAATGTGGGAAACATGCTAGACATGCACGGGCGAGCGAATGGGACGACCACAAGCCGTGCCCGAGCAAAACGACGCTCTGGACGCGACCAATGCTGCCAGAGCGCGTGCAAACGACGCGGTCACCACCGTGCCGGCAAGGAGGGGACGCAAGAGACTGCCGTGAGTTGTCTAGTAATGAGTCCTTGCATCACTAAGGCTGTGGGAGGAGAAATATAAGCGGAAGAAGCCATAGACAGCTTGGATTCATCGATAGAAGTTTGCTGCATCAAACTTGTCCATGCACTGGTGATCAACACGGGATTGGTTGGGAGCAATGGTGTTGTCTGGGACGATAGACTAAGGAAAGACAAGAGTCCTGGGGGTTTTGGAGGCAAATAGATCAAAGCTTAATATAGTTGCTTTGCAACTGACCAAAAGAGTCCAGAATCAAGATCATGATGAAGCTCTCACATGGGGTATCCACTTGAGCTCAACTTGGGCAAGGCTGAGTTATTTGGTCGTGTGAAGATGCTACAAAAGGTTCCATACCAATTGGATAAACCAAAATGGTACTTGCTTCACAAGCATTTCCACTGACCAGAAACTTGCAAAAATTCTAGAGGAATAAGGACTAGTTGAAATATGCCCAAATTTTGTGGAGATAGGTTATATGGGAAGGATAAGGCTTAGGAAAATTTTCAACAATAATGGAGCAATATATAATATACTTGCTTCACTAACTGAAAATTTGGACAGAAACAAAGATTTGAAGATGTGCTCACCAGGATGCATTGCATCAGCTCAAATCTTGAGGAGGGCTTTGATTTGATAAAATGAAAGACCATGCAAAAATTCAACTCAATTGGATTAACCTAGCTAGTACTTCCTTCATAACCAATTCCCTCAGACAGGAACTTTGAAAAATTGCTCAGGAATATTTACTAGGCAAATTAAGTTGAACTATGTCATGAGGCAGTCATTTGGACATCAAATGGTGTCCAAAAAGTTTGGGGTCAATTGGGCAAAGACAAATAGCACTTGCTTCACAGTGTGCCATTTAGGGCAGAATAGGAAAATAATTATTTGAGAATTATTTTTAAACATGGCAATGAAATGTTTTGCCATATTTGATCAATATATGACCCAAACAATTTATGAGAATTATTTGGGAATTTTAGGAGTGACGGAAATATAGGTTGCTTCACAACCTAGGGCAATTAAGGTTATTCCTTAAATAGGAAAAAAATGAATATTCCCTAGCAAAAGAATATTGCGGTTGGGCCAAGAGGGAAATGGCAAGGTCTTGGGATGGATATGAGGATGACAAGCCACTCTGGAAAGAAAGAAGAGGGCATCTTCTTTAGTCTCCAGACCACAAAGCCACGGGAAAAGAAAACTCAAGCAAAAATCTCAGAAAAACAAATGAAAAGAAAGGGCCAAAAATCAGGGTGTGACACAGTGCTAGTGATTTTAGTTGCAAAAATTAGATAGTGCTAGTGATTTTTAGTTGCATATTTTGACAAATCGCAGTGTTACAAGGTTGACAAATGGCAATGTTACTAGATAAACAAATGTCAATATTTCCAGTTTGACAAATGGCAACATACCCAAAATGACAGATATGCAAACCTTACCCAATTGTTTGTACGTGGTTGCACAAGGGTCATGCAAAACAACCGTTTGCGTTGAAGGGATGCAGAAATCCTGCTCGGCACATTTTCCCTTGGCATCCTAGGGAAGCTGTCGGTTTGCATCCGGGTGTTCTAACTAAAACGTTTGCAATGTGTGTTTTATATTTAAAAACCATTGACATTTTTTTCAAAAGAAAATCGTTTGATAAGTCTCTACATTAAGAGAGAAAAACACAAGTTCGTTCAAACCATATCTTTCGTTCAGTCACACTCCGAATTTATATTCATATGATCGAGAATTCGAGATACAATATTAAACCCAAAAAACTATTTCCGATAGCGGTGGAGGCGGCGTGCCGTGCCGTCGTTGTCGTCCTCCGGGACGCCATTGTTGAAGTCTTCAAGGCAACACAAAATGTTCTTCACATGTAAATCAAACATCACGTCGTCGCGCGATTGACGGGCAGGACGCGGGAGGAAGGCAACTGGCACCGCTGAGAAGTAGCGATCGACGGCAGCATTCCATGCCGCTGAGGGGGGTGCGTGCACGGGCACGGGCGTGTCGGGTGCTGCCAAATGCATGGGGGTCGGCGCCACGGCGGGTGGAGGGGCGCACACAGGCACGGGCGCTGGTGCTGGCATGTACACGAGCTCGCGCGGGTCCGTAGAGACCTCGCTGACGCCTGCGGCTTCTAGCTCTGCGATAGTGCTTGGCGACCAGCCTGTCAATGCTACGAGGATGGTCGCTAGCGCGGGCGCGGGGATGGGAGATGGGACGGGAGCGGGGGCAGGAACAGCCGCGGCCAGATCGTTCTGGGCCATGTCCAGGAGGCCCCATTCCTCCTTATTTTCTATTTCCTCTGGCTCGGAGTCGACTTCACCAAACTTGAAGACTAGTGGCAGATGATCGTTCTGCGCCATGGCGTTGGTGGAGGTCTGTGGGAGGGAGGGGAATGGGAGTCGAACAGTAAGGCCGCCCGTATTAAACAGCGGCTCGGGCGCCATTAATGGAGAGGAAGGTGGGATGCCATGGAAGTCAAAGGGCTCGCTTCCTAGTGAGCTTGCGGAGCGTAAAGCTCACATGCTTCCCGGTGAGCCTGCACATTGGAGGACAGCTTGCATGCCTCTCGGTCAGCTTGCGCACCGGACTGCGCTCGCACGCCTCCCTTCAGTTGAGGTCAAGCAGCTGTCCGCACGACACCTCCTACAGCCATTAGAACCAAGACACGTGGCGTCATGTGAATGGTTAAAAGAACGCACACGGTTTGAATTCTACAAATGTTTGAGATATTAAAGTGGCAGCTATTTTTTCAAAATGCCTTTGTTGGTTGTCATTATTCGAGTGCGCCTTCTCTCAAAATGGACATGAAAAATGCCACAACATGTCGGGTGCCATTCCATGATAGTGAAAGTGCGTTATATCGACTAGAGGGGGGGGGGTGAATAGGCGATTTTTATGAAAGTCTTCAAAACTTGGGAGTTATGAAGACAAACAGTGAAGATTATGCCTATTACTATGCAGCGGAAGTTAGATTACACTATGCCAGCCATGGTCATGTATTCAATAGAGTGAAAGCACAGTGACAAACAGCTTCAGTGTAATAAGGATCAAGTAGGAAGAAGTTATGAAGCCAAACAGATCATGCATTCACGTTGTGAAGACAAATGATAAAGCAAGCACGCAATGACTTCACAATGAGTAACAACAAGAGAAGGAAGTGAAGATGAAACCAGTGACTCGTTGAAGACAATGATATGTTGGACCAGTTCCAGTTGCTGTGACAACTGTACGTCTGGTTGGAGCGGCTAGGTATTTAAACCTTAGGACACACAGTCCCGGACACCCAGTTCTGAACACACAGTTCAGGACACCAAGTCCTCACCGTAATCTCCTTGAGCTAAGGGCACTTAGTCCTCGCCCAATCACTCTGGTAAGTCTTCAAGGTAGACTCCCAAACCTTCACAGACTTCGTTCACTGGCAATCCACAATGTCTCTTGGATGCTCTGAACGCGACGCCTAACCGTCTGGAGGATTCACAGTCCTCAAGTGTAATAAGTCTTCAGATCACACAGACAAGAAGACTTAAGTGATGCCCAATTTACTCTGGCTCTGGGTGGTTAGGGCTTTTCTCCTCACTAGGAATTTTCTCTCAAAGGCTTCGAGGTGGGTTGCTCTCAAACGACAAAAGCCGTGCACTGAAATCTGAGCAGCCAACTGTTTATGGTTGTGGGGGTGGGCTATTTATAGCCACTTGGCAAACCGACCTGATTTGTCCGAAATGACCCTGGGTCACTAAGAAACTGACACGTGTCTCAATGGTCAGATTTCGAACTCTCATGGCAACTTTACTTGGGCTACAAGCAAAGCTGACTTGTCCGGCTCTAGACAAGATTTGCTCTCATTGTCTTCACTCGAAGACATAGGTTTTTGATTTAGGCATCACTTAAGTCATTCTGACTTGTTCTCCTGGACCCCACCTAACAGTACGGTGGTTCCTATGACTCAACAAAAATAAAAAGAACTACGAAAGATATAAGTCTTCGAGTTCCATAGGCTTCATAACGTGTCTTCTGTTGTCATAGTCTTCAATGTGAATATCTTCATATACCACCTTTGACTTCAATGTCTTCATTCATTTTTAGGGGTCATCTCTGGTAGTAAACCGAATCAATGAGGGACTTCTACCTGTGTTTTCCTGCAATTCTCACAAACACATTAGTCCCTCAACTAGGTTTGTCGTCAATACTCCAAAACCAACTAGGAGTGGCACTAGATGCACTTACAATCTCCCCCTTTTTGGTGATTGATGACAAACTAGTTGAAGTTTTCAACGGGGAATATAAAGTGTGAAGTCTGTAAAGGAATTGTCATCATAAGTTGCAAGTGCTCCCCCTGAAGATGTGCATATAAGTTAATTTGCTTTTGGAATGCAAATGCACATGGCAGGTTGTACTTGTGGAGATTAGCTTCAGCTTATGATGACAATCTACTATGCATGTGAAAGTATATGAAGATAATAACATGCATAATGGAAAATGGACGTCTGCAGAATGAGATGAGTGCGGAATTTATCGTCGCACATGCGGAATTTATCTTCGCAAAAGGAGTGGTAAAACAAGTAGCAGACGACCATCGAGTTTTAGTGTTTACAACTCAAAAGAACCAAATGAAGCAAAACAAGAGTTGCAAACACGAAGCAAGTATAACAAAACAAGGCACCCGCCCATATTGACCCGCTTGAAGACTATAAACATCATATGCTTCTACCCCTTTTGTCAGGAATGACCAAAAAGGTTTGAAGACATAGAGTTTTCTACGCGTTCCCAGGCGCAGCTGGGTCGGTGGAGTTGTTTGGCGGTGCTGAGCTTTGAGGTGCTGAAGCGGGTGGTGGTGAAGTAGCATCATCATCTTCGTCAATGATCCTCGCAGTGATGGTGGCAGCAGATGAGGAATACTCAGAGTCTTCAAGTGACAGTGTGTTGCGCATCACAGCCCTCCTAGGAGGTGTGGTGTCAAATTTGAAGCGCTCTGTGAAGCCATCCTCTTCAAGTTCAGCTTCAGTGCAGATCATTGAGAGCCCTTTCCACGTACGACGGCAAGTCTCATGCGTAACGAAGGCATTCTTGGTGGCCAGGTTTCAAAGACGGTTGACATCCACCAAGAGGCTCTTCATCTGACGTTTCAGCCAGTCGTGATGCCTATCTTGCTTTTGGTGAAGGGCCACAAGAAGCTCTCGGTCAGTGAGGACACGAGCACGCTTCTTGGGTCTTGGAGCGTTTGTGCTATCTGTGGCTTCAGTTGATGCTGGTGCACGTGTAGTGCCAGCCATAGGATAGACCCTGGACATGGCTTCAACACCTTCAACATTCTGCGTGAAGCTCTGGTGTTCGGCATTCTGAAGACTTATTGGTTGCTTGGCAGGCTCAGGGTATATTGCTTCAGCAGAGATATCCACATCTGGCAGGAAGATGCGATGGTTTCGGGCTGAGGGCTGATACGAAATTGTAGAGTGCAGTTTGATCAGCCTCATCACCCAAGGGGCATAGATTTTTAGACCAAATGAGTCCGAGCCTGACGCAGCAAGTTTTCGTATGAAAAGATCCTGTGCATTGAAGCATTTGCCATGCATGATATAGAATATGAGAGTCTTCATTGCACCCTCAATCTTGGCATGTGGAGAGTGTCCCTTAATGGGCCAGAGAGTCCGCCGGATAATATGATATATGGTCCTGGGCAGGTACTCTAGGTCTTCAACGAAGAACTCAGTTGGATAGGGTGCATCTTGAGGCAATGGCTTCATGATTGAGAGCATCTGACTCATATTGGGTTCAGGTCTCTGAAATATGCTCTCAATAGCTTCAGAATGAAGTTGACACCCTTCCTCGAAGAATTCGCCTGGAGTGGCAGGCCAGTGAGCTCAATGATATTGAATGCATTGGCTTCATGATGGACATTTCTGGTCATCCACTCCAGGATCCAAGTCTTAGGATCTCTGTTGTAGCCTTTGATGTGGAGAGTGGCATAAAACTGAAGCAGAAGCTCTTCGTTCTAGTGCTCTTCATCAGTCACGAACGGCAGCAGACCCACTTGCCTGAAGCAGTCCAAAGCTTCCTCAAGACATGGCAGACCAGCAATAGCTTCAACCTCAAGGCGCTTGTGTGGGAAGATGCGACCTTGGTTGTATAAGATGCAAGAATAATAGCTGCGCTGTGAATAGCTCTAGAACCTGTCTGATACAATCCTTTCCCTTGAATAGGGGTTCTTGGAGCTATCGAAAAATGTGTTGTCTGCCTTGAAGCTGTTTACATCAAAGGAGCCAGGTGCTGATGCAGGACTTGGGAACCTTGGAAGCCTTGGGACTGGCTTCTGGACATGAGGCCTGTGCTCTATGTGATAGTCAAATTGTGGACCTGCAGCAGACTCAGGAACTGAAGTGTCTGGCTTAGTGGCTTCGCTGTCCGCTGAAGCATTTGGTGGGGCGGGCTCCACATTGGCTTCAGTGTTAGTAGTTTGAGGGACATCTTCAGGCACGTTCTCTTGGGGAACTGCATCTTGATGGAGCGAGGGAGTGAGGTCTGGAGGTGCTTCTTCATTGTCTTCAGCTAATGCAGTCGGAATTTCTGCAGACTGGACTTGAGGCCGTGGACCTTTGCGAAGCCTACGGAATGCAGACGACGCTTGTGGTGTCAGAGTGGGCTGGGCCTGAATGTCTTCTTCCTCCTGAGGGCGATCCGCCCATGACTCATCTTGTGCCATTGGCATCAGAGGACGACCAATGCTGATGGGTTCGCTTGTTTCAAACTGAGGAAGGGCTGCATCACCTTGCACATTGTCCTGATGACCAATGTCTTCAGCAGCTAGTGGGTCGGCTGCTGGAATATCTTCAGCGTCAGGTGCCTCTGTGGGAGCAGGCTCATGAACTGTTAGTCTTCTTTCTGCATTGGGGTGAATGACAGAAAGGGGTTCAACCATCAAGGGCTCTGTGGGAGCAGCCCTAGATTTCTTAGTCTTGCGCTTCTTTTTACTGGGGGCGGAAGGAGAGGCTTCAGAGCTCTTTCTTTTTCTGGCTTCAGCTTCTGCAGCTCTTGTCTTCTTTAGCTCTGAAGCTGTTGACCGGCTCTTTGGCTTCGAGCCAGTCGTGGTGGTTGGGAAGACAATGGAAGTGGCTGCTTGTCTTGATGCCTCTGGTTCACTCACAGCAGGCTGCTTCTTCTTCTTTGCGGCCATCTTGGGGTCGATGCCTGGACGCCCAAGTGCCTTGCGCTTTTCAGCCTCGTTGTAGGCTTGAACACATTTGTCAGCCAATGACTTCATCCTTTCACGCGAGCCTTGAGCTTCAGCATGCTTCTTCAAAAAGTTTTCTTTGAGATCATGCAGCATGATTTTTAAGCTTCTGACTTCCTGCACGCTGAGACTGGCCATGTGCTTCTTGAACTGAGCTTTTTCGTGATCAATTTTCTGCTTCATCTCAACAATGCGCTGAGCAATGGCCAGTTCTGAAGCAATTGCGCCTTGGAAGGCGACGCTGAGTCCAACAGGCAGCTGCAGATCATTGAAGCTTATATCTGGTGTGTCAAACCATTCATCGATGAAGCTGTGGATGATGGCGACATCAAAGAGAGGCAGATTGTTGAAGATTTCCGCTTCCTCCTTGCTTTTGATGAGCTGTTCTAGTGCGTCATCGCCCAGATCTTCATCGCTCGATAGATCAATGGCTTCACTGCGCAGAATGGCAGCAACAGTGAGCTCTTTGCCTATGTGTTGCTGGGGCTGCTTATCCTTCAGGGGCTTGGAGATGCGGGATACATCTTCAGACTGCACACTGACTTCAGGAGGTGCAGTTTTCAATGGCTTCGCCCTTGAGATTTTTGAGGCAGGGGCCGGCTTCGAAGCTTTTGGTTTCTTTGTCTGCTTTGGCTTCGGCACAGCAGGAGCTTCATCAGACTCAGAATCAGCTGGAGGGTCATTCACAACAGTCCCTTGGACTAAGATGTGGGTGATCAGGCCCTCAAGATTGGCAAACGGACCGATGATATTGGGTTCCGCGTCACGTGTGCCATCTGCCCTTGGTGAGGAGGGACCAGGATTGAAGTCAAGCCCAAATTTCTTCTTGTTTAGCTTCGCAGACTGTTGAGCAAACTGAAAGTTGCGTTTGAAGAGATTGTCGTCACGACACCAGAGAAGTGACGACGGATTTGCATCATCAGGCTGTGGTCCTCGGACCATGCATGGGTAGAAGCCTTGAGCAATGGCTTCATCTCTGGTTCTGGGTACAAGGTTCTTGTATAAGATATCCCCCCATGGACTCTTGATTGCATTCTTTTCAGCATACTCCTGGGTGACGAAGCGGTATTTGAACCACTGTTCTGCCCAATAGCGTCGAATCCATTGGATTCGGGTTTTGCGCTGCCCATAGCTCTCTTCTGGATCTGTTTTGTACATTTCTTCCAAGTCTTCAGGCAGATCCTTGGAAGTTCCCTCACGTCTCTGTCTGCCCCCCTTTCTTGCTGCTACAACTGAAGCCATAAACTTTAACTTGAAATGCTTCAAAACTTTCAAAGGCTTCAAAGGCTTTCTTTTTCTGGACAAACAGGAACTGGCTTCAGGAGAGTTTATGTGATGCTGTAGGAATTCTGCAAATGAATGCAGACTATGAGAACCGAAGGATTCTCCCACGGACATGTACCTGTGACAGCATTAAGGTGCGAGGGAAGGGGAAGAGGTCATATGCATTCTCAGAAGGTTTTGAAGATTAATCAGTTTAGAAGACATTGACCTCATTGTGCGAAGACATTCACTTATAGATAAGAAGTTGGTTCCAGATTTGTACGAACCCATAGATCAGTACAAGTGAGGAATCTAACTACTTTATGAAGCACAAGTGAATATACTAGGCATGCTATGAGATGCAGCGAGAGATCTAACTGGTGTGAAGAGAAACTTCTTATGGTTGAAAGTGACAGAACCAAGAGATCAAAAGAGGCTGTAAAAAGAAGTTTTATTTACCACACTGGAACTGCTAGACGGAAGGAAGTTGATGCCGAGCAGTTCAGTCCTCCGTGCCCTAACTTGGCGACGGAAAACACCTACGGCAACGGCGGAGAGGACGATGTCCGCGGTCGGCGTGAGGACGGCGTTGGAGAGGTTGCGGCAGCGAAGCGCTTCGTCTCCGGCGTCGTTGAGTGCTAGCGGTGGCGCTAGGGTTCGTGCGAGGATGGAAGAAGGAGATAATGACTGCGGTAAGTGTGAATTTATAGACTCAGAGGCGGCACTGTGCTATTACGCAGGTGCCCCTGGCGGTTCGCATTTGAGGCACGCGTGGCCAGTTAGCGGATGTTTGGGGTTTGTTCCACGTCCCACGCACGCCTAAATTGTCGGGCGGTCGTTCCTGCTTCTCCGGATCTTATGTGGAGGAATGAGCATTAAAAACGGACTTTTATGGTTGTCTCTATGTCTTCAGCTGACAAGGACACAGTGAAGACATTCGACAGTTTCAGCAGAATGCATATGACTTGGAGAGATAGAGTTTGAGATAGAAAGCATAGAGAGGTTAGGGTCCGATCACATTCACTTAGTTCAAAAGATTCACCCAAGAAGACATAGCTATAAGTGAATGCTGTAGAGGACAGAACACTTAGAGCATATATATATATAATCATCGTAGTGAAGATAATCATGAAGACATGTTAAGTTTGAAGCCAAACCAATGTGAAGATATTGCAAGGTAACGCCATGAGTTAAACACTTCAAAATGGAACGTTTGGTGGTGGCGTTACCCACCGTATAGGAAGTATTAGACCCAGACACGGCGCACAATTATTGTGGCGCTCCGAAGTCAAATTCCACATTAATGTATTCACACTTAGAATGTATATCTTCATTGATTGAAGATATACTTTACTTTGTGCGTTGCACATCTAAGTCATCAATATGCATAAGTGTTAGGATGTGTGCCTGATCACAGGACATTTGAGGATTCCAAGATATTTAGCTCACACCGTAACTTGGAAAACCTCTTCTCATCCAAGGGCTTGGTGAAGATATCTGCCAATTGCTCTTCAGTGTTGACGTGTATGATATCAATGTCTTCCTTCACAACATGATCTCTGAGAAAGTGATGGCGAATTTCAATGTGCTTTGTCTTCGAGTGCTGAACTGGGTTGTTGGCAATCTTGATGGCGCTTTCGTTGTCGCAGTAAAGTGGAACTTGCTTCAGATGAATGCCGTAATCCTTGAGTGTTTGCTTCATCCACAGAAGCTGAGCGCAGCAAGATCCAGCAGCAATGTAGTCAGATTCAGCAGTGGAGAGAGATACACAGTTCTTCTTCTTTGAAGACCAACATACAAGTGATCGTCCCAGAAAGTGACATGTGCCTGATGTAGACTTGCGATCAACTTTGTCACCGCCATAATCAGCATCCGAAAATCCAACCAAATCAAACTCTGAGCCCTTTGGATACCATAATCCTAGAGTTGGGGTGTGAGCCAAATATCGAAGAATTCGCTTCACAGCTAAGTGATGCGACTCCTTTGGTGCCGCTTGAAATCGAGCACACATGCAAACACTAAGCATGATATCTGGCCTAGATGCACATAAATAAAGCAAAGACCCAATCATGGATCGGTATACCTTTTGATCGAACTCTTTACCATTGTCGTCAGGACCTAGATGATGTTTGGCTGGCATTGGTGTTGTGAAGCCTTTGTAGTCTTGCATACCGAACTTCTTCAGGCAATCTTTGAGATACTTCTCTTGAGATATGAAGATGCCATTGCACTGTTGTCGGATTTGAAGACCAAGAAAGAACTTCAGCTCCCCCATCATGGGCATCTGATATTGCTCTTGCATCATATATCCAAACTCTTCACTGTACTTCCGATTGGTGCAGCCGAAGATAATGTCATCCACATATATTTGGCACACAAACAGTTCACCATCGTATGTCTTCGTGAAAAGAGTGGGATCCAGGGAACCAGGTATGAAGCCTTTGCTCTGAAAGTACTTGAGTGTATCATACCAGGCCCTAGGGGCTTGTTTGAGGCCATACAGTGCCTTGTTGAGCTTGTATACCATATCAGGATGTTTTGGATTTTCAAAACCAGGTGGTTGTGCAACATACACTTCTTCTTCAATCTTGCCATTGAGAAAGGCACTTTTCACATCCATTTGATATAGAAGTATGTTATGATGATTTGCATAGGCCAGCAGTATGCGTATGGCTTCAAGCCTAGCCACAGGAGCAAAAGTTTCATCGAAGTCAATGCCCTCTACTTGAGTATATCCTTGAGCAACGAGACGAGCCTTGTTTCTGACAACTTGACCATGCTCATCTTGCTTGTTGCGGTATATCCATTTGGTGCCTATTATGTTGTGCTTCCGTGGATCGGGACGCTTAACCAGTTCCCATACATTATTCAGCTCAAACTGTTGAAGCTCTTCTTGCATAGCTTGAATCCATTCAGGTTCCATGAAGGCTTCTTCAACTTTCTTGGGTTCTGATACTGAGACGAATGCGAAATGCCCACAGAAGTTTGCTAGCTGAGTTTCCCTTGAACGAGTGAGTGGACCAGGTGCATTGATGCTGTCAAGTATTCTGTCAATCTGCACTTCATTTGCAACACGAGGTTGTATAGGGCGAAGACTTTGCTCTTGCTGATCTGCGTTGTTGTTTGGAGGAATGTCTTCATGCTGAGCATTGTCTTCATGTTGATCAGGTGCTGAGATGATGAATTCTTCTTCAGGATGAGCTTCAGAAGGCATAATCTCTCCAGTTCCCATAAGCTTGATTGATTCACTAGCTGGGACTTCATCTAGCACATTTGGCAGTTGCTCTCTTTTTGAACCATTTGTTTCATCAAACCGCACATCCACTGTTTCGACCACTTTGTAATGGAAGAGATTGAAGACTCTGTAGGAGTGTGAATCCTTTCCATATCCAAGCATAAAGCCCTCATGTGCTTTTAGTGCAAACTTTGAGGTGTGATGTGGGTCCTTGATCGAGCACTTTGCGCCAAATACTCTGAAGTAACTGACATTTGGCTTCTTGCCAGTTAGGAGTTCATAAGATGTCTTGTTCAGAAGTTTGTGAAGATAAACACGATTGATTGTATGGCATGCAGTATCAATGGCTTCAGTCCAGAATTTTCTTGGAGTCTTGTATTCATCTAGCATTGTTCTGGCCATTTCAATGAGTGTTCTGTTCTTGCGTTCGACGACGCCATTCTGCTGTGGCGTGTACGGAGCTGAGAATTCATGTGTGATGCCCTAGGTATCAAGATATGTATCAAGGCCAGTGTTCTTGAATTCAGTGCCATTGTCACTTCTAATGTGCTTTATCTTGGCGCCAAAATTGTTCATAGCTCGATTGGCGAAGCGTCTGAAGACATCCTGCACTTCAGTCTTGTAAAGGATTATGTGTACCCAAGTATATCTAGAGTAATCATCAACAATGACGAAGCCATAGAGGCAAGCAGTAGTAGTAAAAGTTGAGTAGTGAGTGGGACCGAAAAGATCCATGTGGAGCAGTTCGAAGGGTTGTGTAGTAGTCATGATTGTCTTTGAAGGATGTTTTGCCCTTGTCATCTTCCCTGCTTCACAGGCACCGCATAAATGATATTTCTTGAACTTGACGCCCTCAATGCCTATGACATGCTTCTTCTTCGCAAGGGTGTGGAGGTTCCTCATGCCAGCATGCCCAAGCCTCCGATGCCAAAGCCAGCATTCTGAAGCTTTTGCAAGAAGGCATACCGCAAGTTGTGGTCCTGCTGAGAAATCTACCACATACAAATCACCATTCCGATACCCTTCAAACACTAGAGATTTGTCAGATTCCTTTAGCACCAGGCAACGATATTTTCCAAACATTACAATCTTATTCAGATCGCAAAGCATTGAGACAGACATTAAGTTGAAGCCAAGGGATTCAACAAGCATGACTTTATCCATGTGTTGATCCTTAGAGATTGCAACTCTACCTAGACACAATACCTTACTTTTACCAGTGTCAGCAAATGTGATGTGGCTCTTGTCGGATGGACGTAATGTTGAGTCCATAAGAAGGCTTCTTCTACCAGTCATGTGATTTGTACACCCACTGTCAATAATCCATTCTGAAGATTTTGAAGTCGCTGGTGTCGTACCCTACAGTACAGTGAGGGGGATAGGCTTCACGAAGAGAATTGTGAAGCATAAACATTTGACGAACCAGTGGGTTATGAAAACTTAAATCCAGATTAGGACTAATAGGGAGAGTAGCATGCGATTCAGGAACGAAGTACATATTGATCCCATTCGGGCATTTTATCTTGCGCCCTACAAGATTTTTAAGGTCCCCAGCAATAGCATCAGAAGATTTTGTTTTTCTGCTGGAGACCTTTCCCTCCAAAAGAGGGTTAAGCTTTCTTAACCACCCACATCTTCAAGGGTGGCTTAGAAGCAATAAGTCTAAGTGCAGCATCTGAGAATTTTGGCTTTGAAGCCTTAGTAAACAATCTAACAGGTGGACAATAATACTCATAGGAATAAGCAGAATAATTTTTGGTCACATGAACACGGTTCGATGAACCGCTCTCATACTCATGTGCCTGAGTATGGTTTCCCTGCAAAACATTTGTGTTAGTGTGACTCAGGTGAGTCCTCTGTTTGTATGAAGCCATTGGACCGTATGAAGCCTTTGGTCTGAGATTTGTCTTCTTCAAGTGAGGTGTCATGAAAACATTCACAGGAAGATTTTCCAGACACTTTTTGGAAACCCAGATCTTCTTCATAGGCGGTCCATTCCTGCAGTTAGTACCAATGTACCTAGCAAACACTTCACCATTCTGATTCTTAAACAGTTTATAGTTTGCATCAAAGGATTCATCAATGATAATGGGGTTAGCACAAGTGAAGCCAGATAAGTTGGATGGATCTGCTGAAAGTTCCTTTGCAGCAACCCATGTGGTTTTGGGGTACTGCTCAGGTTTCTAGTAAGAGCCATCTGCATTGATTTTCCTCACAAATCCAACACCCTCTTTCCTAGGGTTTCGATTCAGGATCTGCTTCTTGAGGACATCACATAGTGTCTGATGTCCTTTAAGACTTTTGTACATCCCTGTTTCAAGCAATGTCTTCAACATAGCATTCTCATCAGCAATAGCAGTGGTATCCTCAGCAGAGGGGTTAGTTACCACGTCAACAGTTGAAGATATTGCAACAGCAGTAGAAGTGGAACATTCAGCAACAGAATTAGCATTATCACGCTCAATGCATTTAAGACATGGTGGTTCAAATCCTTCCTGAGCGGGACTGATCTGTTCGGAGCGAAGTGACTCGTTTTCCTTTTGAAGATCTTCATGAGCCACCCTCAATTTCTCAAGTTCTTGCTTCCTTTGAAGATAATCATAGGAAAGCTTTTCATGAGTTGTTGAGAGAGTATCATGACGATCTTCAAGTTCCTGATACTTAACGTGAAGGTTTTTTATGTCTTCAATTAAGGATTCAGATCGAGTCATTTCAGCACACAACAGATCATCGCTTCTGTCTAACAGTTTTTGAATATGTTCCATAGCTTTCTGATGTTCAGTTGCAATTTTAGCAAGTGTTTTGTAGCTAGGTTTTGAATCACATTCAGAGTCATCGTCACTAGATGTTTCATAGCGAGTAGTGCGTGTGTTTACCTTGGCACCGCGTGCCATGAAGCAGTAGGTAGAAGTGGAGTCGTTCTTGTCATTTGCGTTGGTGTCGGTGTTGCAGTCATTGTCTTCAGTGTTGAAGATGGACTTGGCGACGTATGCTGTAGCCAGACTCGCAATGCCAGAATCAGACTCCTCCTCAGACTCCACCTCTGCCTCCTCAGATGCGGACTCCTCCTCCGAATCCATCTCCTTTCCAACAAACGCACGTGCCTTGCCAGATGAGCTCTTCTTGTGTGATGAAGACTTTGATGAAGACTTGGAAGAAGACTTTGAGTATTTCTTCTTCTTCTTGTCGTCAGAATCATATTCCTTGCTCTTCTTCTTCCTTCTGTTCTCATTGTCCCACTGTGGACACTCAGAGATGAAGTGTCCAGTTTTCTTGCACTTGTGACATGTTTTCTTCTTGTAGTCATGAGCAGAAGCTTCATCATTCCTTGAGCTTGATCGTGAAGATTTTCTGAAGCCTTTTTTCTTGGTGAATTTTTGGAACTTCTTCACTAGCATTGCAAGTTCTCTTCCAATGTCTTCAGGATCATCAGAACTGCAGTCAGATTCTTCTTCAGATGAGGAGACAGCTTTTTCCTTCAAGGCGCGAGTTCGCCCATAGTTTGGACCGTAGATATCTCTTTTCTCAGAAAGCTGAAACTCGTGTGTGTTGAGCCTCTCAAGTATGTCAGACGGATCAAGTGTCTTGAAATCAGGACGTTCTTGAATCATCAGGGCCAGGATGTCAAATGAACTATCAAGTGATCTTAGGAGCGTTTTGACGATTTCATGTTTGGTGATTTCAGTGGCGCCGAGGGCTTGAAGCTCATTTGTGATGTCAGTGAGTCTATCAAATGTGTGCTGGACATTCTCGTTGTCATTTCGCTTGAAGCGGTTGAAGAGATTGCGAAGGACACTGATTCGTTGATCTCTCTGGGTTGAGATGCCTTCATTAACCTTGGAGAGCCAGTCCCAGACCAGTTTGGATGTCTTCAAGGCACTCACACGGCCATACTGTCCTTTGGTCAGATGACCACAGATGATGTTCTTGGCAGTAGAGTCCAGTTGAACGAATTTCTTGACATCAGCAGCAGTGACACCTTCTCCAGCCTTGGGAATGCCGTTCTCGACGACATACCATAGGTCGACGTCAATGGCTTCAAGATGCATGCGCATCTTATTCTTCCAGTAGGGATATTCAGTTCCATCGAAGACGGGGCACGCAGCGGAGACTTTGATTATCCCTGCAGTCGACATAGCTAAAACTCTAGGTGGTTAAACCGAATCACACAGAACAAGGGAGCACCTTGCTCTGATACCAATTGAAAGTGCGTTATATCGACTAGAGGGGGGGGGGGTGAATAGGCGATTTTTATGAAAGTCTTCAAAACATGGGAGTTATGAAGACAAACAGTGAAGATTATGCCTATTACTATGCAGCGGAAGTTAGATTACACTATGCCAGCCATGGTCATGTATTCAATAGAGTGAAAGCACAGTGACAAACAGCTTCAGTGTAATAAGGATCAAGTAGGAAGAAGTTATGAAGCCAAACAAATCATGCATTCACGTTGTGAAGACAAATGATAAAGCAAGCACGCAATGACTTCACAATGAGTAACAGCAAGAGAAGGAAGTGAAGATGAAACCAGTGACTCGTTGAAGACAATGATATGTTGGACCAGTTCCAGTTGCTGTGACAACTGTACGTCTGGTTGGAGCGGCTAGGTATTTAAACCTTAGGACACACAGTCCCGGACACCCAGTCCTGAACACACAGTTCAGGACACCAAGTCCTCACCGTAATCTCCTTGAGCTAAGGTCACTTAGTCCTCGCCCAATCACTCTGGTAAGTCTTCAAGGTAGACTCCCAAACCTTCACAGACTTTGTTCACTGGCAATCCACAATGTCTCTTGGATGCTCTGAACGCGACGCCTAACCGTCTGGAGGATTCACAGTCCTCAAGTGTAATAAGTCTTCAGATCACACAGACAAGAAGACTTAAGTGATGCCCAATTTACTCTGGCTCTGGGTGGTTAGGGCTTTTCTCCTCACTAGGAATTTTCTCTCAAAGGCTTCGAGGTGGGTTGCTCTCAAACGACAAAAGCCGTGCACTGAAATCTGAGCAGCCGACTGTTTATGGTTGTGGGGTTGGGCTATTTATAGCCACTTGGCAACCCGACCTGATTTGTCCGAAATGACCCTGGGTCACTAAGGAACTGACACGTGTCTCAACGGTCAGATTTCGAACTCTCATGGCAACTTTACTTGGGCTACAAGCAAAGCTGACTTGTCCGGCTCTGGACAAGATTTGCTCTCATTGTCTTCACTCGAAGACATAGGTTTTTGATTTAGGCATCACTTAAGTCATTCTGACTTGTTCTCCTGGACCCCACTTAACAGTACGGTGGTTCCTATGACTCAACAAAAATAAAAAGAACTACGAAAGATCTCAGTCTTCGACTTCCATAGGCTTCATAACGTGTCTTCTGTTGTCATAGTCTTCAATGTGAATATCTTCATATACCACCTTTGACTTCAATGTCTTCATTCATTTTTAGGGGTCATCTCTAGTAGTAAACCGAATCAATGATGGACTTCTACCTGTGTTTTCCTGCAATTCTCACAAACACATTAGTCCCTCAACTAGGTTTGTCGTCAATACTCCAAAACCAACTAGGGGTGGCACTAGATGCACTTACAGATAGCATGCCAAGTTTCATGAATTTCGGACGAGTTTTGGATTTACTAGTATTTAAAAACCATGCATCTCAATGTTTTGCCGGCAATCAACGGTGCCCTGGTGTTTGAAATTCATTCCCATTTCTTGCATGGGACCTAAGCATGCACCCAAGGACACATATTTGATTTTTCAACCAATTTATATGCACTAGAGCATGTGCATGTACTTCAAATTTGAATTATGCACATAAATGCATTGAAAACTCAGTTAATGTATAAAAATATCCAAACGAACCCCGAAAAATCCCAAAAGTTGACACAACACTCATGTTGTTCTATCTTGACACGAGAAACTTTTTTGAAAGCAACAAGAGGCAATGGATATCGTTTCATACCCAAAGGTGGGATGTTCCCTACCGAAACCATCATGCTTGTTGTGAGAAGCTCTGGTTTGTGAGAAGCATATAACCGAACCTGCCCCGAATGGGACAATTTTTTACCACGACATGTTGATGCCGCTCCATGAAAGCATGCCAAGTTTCATGAATTTCAGACGAGTTTTGGATTTACTAGAATTTAAAACCAGGCATCTCAACGTTTTCCGGCAATCAACAGCGCCCTGGTGTTTAAATTTCATTCTCATCTCTTGCATCGGACCTAGAAATTCACCCAAGGACACTGATTTGATTTTTCACCAACTTTAGTGCATTGGAGCATGTGCTTGTAGTTCAAATTTGAATTATGCACATAAAATGCCTAGAAAATCCAGTTAATGCATAAAAATGTCCAAACGAACCCATAAAAATCACAAAAATTGACACAACACTCCTGTTGTTCTATGTTGACACTAGAAAAATTTTGAAAGCAATAAGAGGCAATGGATATCGTTTCGTCCCCAAAGATGGGACGTTCCCTATAAAAACCATCATGCTTGTTGTGAGAAGCTCTGGTTTGTGAGAAGCATATAACCGAACCTGCCGCAAATGGGACAACTTTTTTACCACGGCATGTTGATGCCGCTCCATGATAACATGCCAAGTTTCATGAATTTCAGACGAGTTTTGGATTTACTAGAATTTAAAAACCAGGCTTCTCAATGTTTTTCCTGCAATCAACAGTGCCCCGGTTTTTGAATTTCACTCCAACCTCTTGCATGGGACCTAGAAATTCACCCAAGGACACACATGTGATTTTTCAACCAACTTTAGTGCATTGGAGCATGTGCTTGTAGTTCAAATTTGAATTATGCACATAAAATGCCTACAAAACCCAGTTAATGTATAAAACAGGAAAAACAAACCTCGAAAAATTTCAAGATTAAACACAACACTCATGTTGTTCTATGTTGACACTAGAATTTTTTTGAAAGCAATAAGAGGCAACGGATATCATCCCGTCCTCAAAGGTAGTACATTCCCTATCAAAACCATCATGCTTGTTGCGAGAAGCTCTGGTTTGTGAGAAGCTTATACTCAAACCTGCCCCAAATGGGACAAAATTTTCACCACGGCATGTTGATGCCGCTCCATGATAGCATGCCAAGTTTCATCAATTTCAGACGAGTTTTGGATTTACTAGAATTTAAAAACTAGGTATCTCAATGTTTTGCCGGCAATCAACAGTGCCCTGCTGTTTGAAATTCATTCCCATCTCTTGCATGGGACCTAGAAATTCACCCAAGGACACACATGTGATTTTTCAACCAACTTTGGTGCATTGGAGCATGTGCTTGTATTTCAAATTTGAATTATGCACATAAAATGCCTAGAAAACCCAGTTATTGTATAAAAAAAGGCCAAACGAACCCCGAAAAATTCATTCCCATTTCTTGCATGGGACCTAAGCATGCACTGAAGGACACAAATTTGATTTTTCAACCAATTTGTATGCACTTGAGCATCTGCATGTAGTTTAATTTTGAATTGTGCTCGTGAAATGGCTAGAAAACCAGTTTTTTGTATAAAATGTCCAAACGAACCCTGAATAATTCGAATTCTTTTACGACACACATATAGTTGCATGTTCACTTCAGATAAAAGGTCTAGCAATTCAAACAACATCCATTGCCGCTGTGACCCCATTTTTAATTCAAATCAAGTAGATCCCACACAGTTTATTATCACCAACTGTGTGAGATGTAGTACAAAATATCTTGTAGCACCGTCGGTGTATAGTACGCCTATGGCTTACACGAGAAGGTGTGTCGTCTACAGTCCATAGCCGGCATGTCGAGCACACTAGCTCACTCCCCAAAAACTCCTGCCTCTGCATCCCTCGCAGTCTCGAAAATATCTACCGCCTAGAAGGTTTTAATGTTTGATAGCACACAATTAGTATGTGCGGACCGTGTGTGATGTCTGTTACTCCCGCTCTATTTCAGTCCCTTGATTCAAATTTTTAGTAGCCCCGGCATTTTACTCCCGCCTCTGCATCCCTCGCAATCTCAAAAATATCTGCTCGCCCTTGATCCAAATTTTCAGTAGCCCCGTCTTGTTACTCCCGCTGTGGCGTATTTCCTCAAACACAACCTTGCCCCCCTCCGTTCCACATACACCCTGTAGTGAAATTGTCACGACAGATGTCCTAGTAAAAGGACTTAGATGTGGAGCCATTTCTACGTAGTTAGATTAAAGGGGTTAAAACGGGACAAAGGACATAAGGAGTTTATACTGGTTCGGCTTCTTGTGGTGAAGGTAAAAGCCTAATCCAGTTTGAGGTGGTATTGTGAGGGTTTCGATTACCAGGGAGCAAATACGCTTGGTCTGGCCTTCGATCTCTTGTTTCTTGCCCTAAGCCACTACTACGTCTTGAGCTTGTGTTGGTTTTCCTTGAAGAGGAAAGGGTGATGCAGCAATTGTAGCGTAAGTGTTTCCCTCAGTTTTTGAGAACCAAGGTATCAATCCATTAGGAGGCTCCTCAAAAGTCCCACGCACCTACACAAACAAACAAAGAACTCGCAACCAACACAAGATAGTATGATAAGATAAATATATTTTTGGTATTTGCGAAATTGTCAATCCCTTCACGGCCACTTGCGAAAGTGAGATCTGATAAAGATAGTATGATAAGATAAATATATTTTTGGTATTTTATAATATAGATGCAAAAAGTACAGATGCAAATAAAAGTAGATTGAAAGCTTATATGATAAAAGATAGACCCGGGGGCCATAGGTTTCACTAGTGGCTTCACTCAAGATAGCATAAGTATTACGGTGGGTGAACAAATTACTATCGAGCAATTGATAGAAAAGCGAATAATTATGAGATTATCTAGGCATGATCATGTACATAGGCATCACGCCCGCGACAAGTAGACCGACTCCTGCCTGCATCTACTAATAATACTACACACATCGACCGCTATCCAGCATGCATCTAGAGTATTAAGTTCATAAGAACAGAGTAACGCATTAAGAAAGATGACATGATGTAGAGGGATAAACTCAAGCAATATGATATAAACCCCATCTTTTTATCCTTGATGGCAACAATACAATACGTGCCTTGCAACCCTTTCTATCACTGGGTAAGGACACCGCAAGATTGAACCCAAAGCTAAGCACTTCTCCCATGGCAAGAAAGATCAATCTAGTAGGCCAAACCAAACTGATAATTCAAAGAGACTTGCAAAGATAACTCAATCATACATAAAATAATTCATAGGGGATTCAAATATTTCTCATAGATAAACTTGATCATAAACCCACAATTCATCGGATCTCGACAAACACACCGCAAAAAGAGTTTACATCGAATAGATCTCCACAAGAGAGGGGGAGAACATTGTATTGAGATCCAAAAAGAGAGAAGAAGCCATCTAGCTAATAACTATGGACCTGAAGGTCTGTAGTAAACTACTCACAACTCATCGGAGGGGCTATGGTGTTGATGTAGAAGCCCTCCGTGGTCGATTCCCCCACCAGCGGAGCGCCGGCGAAGGCTCCAAGATGGGATCTCATGGATACAGAAGGTTACGGCGGTGGAAATTGTTTTTTGTTGGCTCCTTGGATGTTTTCGGGGTACGTGGGTATATATAGGAGGAAGAAGTACGTCGGTGGCCGCTCGAGGGGCCCAGGAGACAGGGGGCGTGCCCAGGAGGGGTGGGCGCGCCCTCATATCTCCTGGCCTCCTCGTTTGCTTCTTGACTTGCACTCCAAGTTCTTCAGATCACGTTCGTTCCAAAAATCATGCTCCCAATGGTTTCATTCCGTTTGGACTCCGTTTGATATTCCTTTTCTTCGAAATACTGAAATAGGCAAAAAAAACAGCAATACGGGCTGGGCGTCCGGTTAGTAGGTTAGTCCCAAAAATGATATAAATGTGTAAAATAAAGCCCATATACATCCAAAATGGGTAATATAATAGCATGGAACAATAAAACATTATAAATATGTTGGAGACGTATCAAGCATCCCCAAGCTTAATTCCTGCTCGTCCTCGAGTAGGTAAATGATAAAAACAGAATTTTTGATGTGGAATGCGACCTAGCATAATTATCAATGTAATTTTCTTTATTGTGGCATGAATGTTCAGATCCAAATGAATTAAGATAAAAGCTTATAAAACATAAAAATAATAATGCTTCGAAGCATGCTAACAAATAATCATGTCCTATCAAAATAGCATAGACAAAGAAAGCTTATCCCTACAAAATCATATAGTTAGGCCATGCTTCATTTTCATTACACAAAATACTCCCATCATGCACAACCCCGGTTTCAGCCAAGCAATTGGTTCATACTTTTTAACGCGCTTCAGGTTTTTCAACTCTTACGCAATACATGAGCACAAGCCATGGACATAGCACTATGGTGGTATATGGTGGTGGTTGTGAGGACAAAAAGGGAGAAGATAGTCTCACATCAACTAGGCGTATCAACGGGCTATGGAGATGCCCATCAATAGATATCAATGTGAGTGAGTAGGGATTGCCATGCAACGGATGCACTAGAGCTATAAATATATGAAAGCTCAACAAAAGAAACTAAGTGGGTGTGCATCCAACTTGCTTGCTCACGAAGACCTAGGGCATTTTGAGGGAGCCCATCATTGGAATATACAAGCCAAGTTCTATAATGAAAAATTCCCACTTAGTATATGAAAGTGACAACATAGGAGACTCTCTATCATGAAGACCATGGTGCTTATTTGAAGGACAAGTGTGGAAAAAGAGATAGTAGCACTGTCCCTTCTCTCTTTTTCTCTCATTTTATTTATTATTTTCCCCTTTTTTTCTTTCTTCCTTTTTTTCTTTGGCCTTTCTTCTTTTTTTTTCTTTTTGGCCTTTCCTTTTTTTCTCTTTTTTTTAAAGTCCGAAGTCTCATCCCGACTTGTGGGGGAATCATAGTCTTCATCATCCTTTCCTCACTGAGACAATGCCCTAATAATGAAGATCATCACACGTTTATTGATTTACAACTCAAGAATTACAACTCAAAACTAGAACAAGATATGACTCTATATGAATGCCTCCGGCGGTGTACAAGGATATGCAATGAATCAAGAACGACATGTATGAAAATTATGAAGGTGGCCTTGCCACAAATATTATGTCAACTACATGATCATGCAAAAAGCAATATGACAATGATGAAGTGTGTCATAATAAACGGAACGGTGAAAAGTTGCATGGCAATATATCTCGGAATGGCTACGGAAATGCCATAATAGGTAGGTATGGTGGCTGTTTTGAGGAAGGTAAATAATGGGTGCATGATACCGGCGAAAGTTGTGCGGTATAATAGAGGCTAGCAAAGTGGAAGGATGAGTGTGCGTATATCCATGGACTCACATTAGTCATAAAGAACTCATATACTTATTGCAAAATTCTACTTTCCCTCGAAGCAAAGTACTACTACGCATGCTCCTAGGGGAAGGGTTGGTAGGAGTTAACCATCGTGCGATCCCGACCTCCACTCATAAGGATGGCAATTAAAAGAGCACCTCATGCAACAAATTTGTCACACAACTTTTACCATACGTGCATGCTACGGGACTTGCCAACTTCAACACAAGTATTTCTCAATTTCATAATTACCCACTAGCATGACTCTAACATTACTACATGTATATCTCAAAACAATTATCAAGCATCAAATTGATCATTGCATCCAATTCACTTCCTATGATAGTTTTTATTATACCGAACTTGGATGCCTACCATTCTAGGACCAATTTTATAACCATATAAAATACCATGCTGTTCTAAAATACTCTCAAAATAATATAAGTGAAGCATGAGAGACTATCAATTTCTTCAAAATTAAGCCACCACCGCGCTCTAAAAGATATAAGTGAAGCACAAAACTATCAAGCTCAAAAAATATAAGTGAAGCACATAGAGTATTCTAGCAAATTCTAATCAAGTGGGCTTCTCCCAAAAGGTGTGTACAGGAAGGATGATTGTGGTAAACTAAAAATCAAAGACTAATATAATACACGACGCTCCAAGCAAAACACATATCATGTGGCGAATAAAAATATAGCTCCAAGTAAAGTTACCAATGAACGAGGACGAAAGAGGGGATGCCTTCCGGGGGCACCCCCAAGCTTAGGATTTTGGCTATTCTTGAATATCTTGGTGTGCCATGGGCATCCCCAAGCTTAGGCTCTTGCCACTCCTTATTCCATAGTCCATCAGAGCTTTACCCAAAACTTGAAATCTTCACAACACAGAACTCAACAGGAAATCTTATAAGCTCCGTTAGTGAAAGAAAACAAAACCACCACATAAGGTACTGTTATGAACTCATTCTTTATTTATATTTGTGTTAAACCTACTGTATTCAAAGTTCTCTATGGTTCTACCACTTAATACTAGCCATAGATGCATCAAAATAAGCAAACAACACACGAAAAACAGAATCTGTCAAAAACAGAACAGTCTGTAGCAATCTGTAACTAACGCAAACTTCTCGAACTTTAAAAATCCTACCAAAATAGGAAGTCCTGGACAATTTTTCTATTGATCAGCAGAAAAAATAATCAACGCAAAAGCACGTTTCTGTGATTTAAAAAAACTAATTTCGTGCGTGCAAAGTTTCTGTTTTTCAGTAGAATCAAATCAACTATCATCATAGGTTATCCTATAGGTTCTACTTGGCACAAACACTAATTAAAAGATAAAAACACATCTAAACAGAAGGTAGATGCAAAATTTATTACTAAACAGAAACAAAAACAAAAAACACAAATAAAATTGGGTTGCCTCCCAACTAGCGCTATCTTTTAATGCCCCTAGCTAGGCATAAAAGCGAAGATAGATATAAGTAGTGCCATCTTTGGCACTCAATTCATAAGTAGCTCACATCATAGATTCATAAGGTAATTTGACTTTCTTTCTCAGAAAGTGCTCCATGCCTTTCCTTAATGGAAATTGGAATATAATATTCCTTTCCTTCATATCAATAATCTCACCAATAGTTCTAAGGAAAGGTCTACCAAGAATAATAGGGCAAGAAAGATTGCAATCTATATCAAGAACGATAAAATCTACGGGCACCAAATTTCTATTTGCAACAATGAGAACATCATTGATCCTTCCCATTGGCTTTTTAATGTTGGAATCCTCAAGGTGCAAATTTAAAGAGCAGTCATCAAGATCATGGAAAGCTAGAATATCACATAAAGTTTTCGGAATCATGGAAACACTAGCACCCAAATGACACAAAGCATAACACTCATTATCTTTAATTCTAATCTTTATAGTAGGTTCCCACTCATCATTAAGTTTTCTATGTATAGAAACTTCCAAATTAAGTTTTTCATCATAAGATTGCATCAAGGCATCAACAATATGTTTGGTAAAACTTTATTTTGACTATAAGCATGAGGAGAATTAACAACAGATTGCAACAAGGAAATACAACCTTCTAAAGAACAATTATCATAATCAAATTCCTTGAAATCCGAGATAGTGGGTTCAATACTATTTAAAGTCATGACCTCTCCAATCCCACTTTTACCAAATTTAGCATCAAGATCTAAAAACTCCGAATTCTTGGGACGCCTTCTAACTAAAGTTGACTCATCTCCAGTCCCATTATTATCAAGATTCATATTGCAAAACAAAGATCTAATAGGAGACACATCAATAACTTTAAGATCTTCATCATTATTTTCACGGAAACTAGAAGAACACGCCTTTACAAAGCAATCTTTCTTAGCACGCAATCTAGCGGTTCTTTCCTTGCACTCATCAATGGAAATTCTCATTGCTTTGAGAGACTCATTGATATCATGCTTAGGAGGAGTAGATCTAAGTTTAAGAGAATCAACATCAAGCGAAAGTCTATCAACGTTCCTAGCCAAATCATCAACTTTGAGCAATTTTTCTTCAGCAAAGCATTGAAATTCTTTTTGGAAATCATAAATTCTTTCACAATGTTCTCAAAATCAGAGGGCATATTATTAGAATTACCATAAGAATTATTGTAGGAATTTCCATAATTATTAGAGGAATTACTAGGGAGCGGTCTAGAATTAAAGTTTCCTCTATAAGCATTGTTACCGAAACTATTCGTACCAACAAAATTGACATCCATAGATTCATTATTATTCTCAATCAAAGTAGACAAAGGCATATCATTGGGATCAAGAGGAGTATTTTTAGTAGCAAATAATTTCATAAGTTCATCCATCTTTTCACTCAGAACATTGATTTCTTCTATAGCATGCACTTTTTTACTAGAAGATCTTTCGGTGTGCCATTGAGAATAATTAGCCATAATATTATCAAGAAGTTTTGTAGCATCTCCTAACGTGATTTCCATAAAAGTGCCTCCCGCGGCCGAATCCAAAAGATTTCTAGAAGCAAAGTTCAAACCGGCATAAAATTTTTGTATGATCATCCATAAATTCAAACCATGAGTAGGGCAATTGCAAATCATCAATTTCATTCTTTCCCAAGATTGGGCAACATGCTCATGATCAAGTTGTTTAAAATTCATAATATCGTTCCTAAGAGTTATAATCTTAGCTTGAGGAAAATACTTAGAGATAAAAGCATCTTTACACTTGTTCCAAGAATCAATACTATTTTTAGGCAAAGACGAAAACCAAACTTTAGCACGATCTCTAAGTGAAAACGGAAATAACTTCAATTTAACAATATCATTATCCGTATCTTTCTTCTTTTGCATATCACACAAATCAACAAAGTTGTTTAGATGAGTAGCGGCATCTTCACTAGGATGGCCGGCGGATTGATCTTTCATAACAAGATTCAGCAAAGCAGTATTTATTTCACAAGACTCAACATCATTAAGAGGAGAAATCGGAGTACTAAGGAAATCATTATTATTGGTATTGGAGAAATCACACAATTTGGTATTATCTTGCGCCATGGCAACAAGTAATCCAACACACAAGCAAACAGAAAAAGGCAAGCGAAAGTGAGAGAGAAGATTGGGAAAGAGAGGGCAAATAAAACGGCAAGGGCGAAGTGGGGGATAGGAAAACGAGAGGCAAATGGAAAATAATGTAAATGCGAGGGAGATGAGTTTGTGATGGGTACTTGGTATTTCTTGACATGAGAGAAGACCTCCCTGGCAACGGCGCCAGAAATCCTTCTTGCTACGTCTTGAGCTTGCGTTCGTTTTTCCTTGAAGAGGAAAGGGTGATGCAACAATAGTAGCGTAAGTATTTCCCTTAGTTTTTGAGAACCAAGGTATAAATCCAGTAGGAGGCTCCTCAAAAGTCCCACGCACCTACACAAACAAACAAAGAACTGGCAACCAACGCAATAAAGGGGTTGTCAATCCCTTCACGACCACTTGAGAAAGTGAGATCTGATAAAGATAGTAGGATAAAATAAATATATTTTTGGTATTTTATAATATAGATGCAAAAAGTAAAGATGCAAATAAAAGTAGACTGAAAGTTTATATGATAAAAGATAGACCTGGGAGCCATAGGTTTCACTAGTGGCTTCACTCAAGATAGCATAAGTATTACGGTGGGTGAACAAATTACTGTCGAGCAATTGATAGAAAAGCGAATAATTATGAGATTATCTAGGCATGATCATGTACATAGGCATCACGCCCGCGACAAGTAGACCGACTCCTGCCTGCATCTACTAATAATACTACACACATCGACCGCTATCCAGCATGCATCTAGAGTATTAAGTTCATAAGAACAGAGTAACGCATTAAGAAAGATGACATGATGTAGAGGGATAAACTCAAGCAATATGATATAAACCCCATCTTTTTATACTTGATGGCAACAATACAATACGTGCCTTGCAACCCTTTCTATCACTGGGTAAGGACACCGCAAGATTGAACCCAAAGCTAAGCACTTCTCCCATGGCAAGAAAGATCAATCTAGTAGGCCAAACCAAACTGATAATTCAAAGAGACTTGCAAAGATAACTCAATCATACATAAAAGAATTCAGAGGGGATTCAAATATTTCTCATAGATAAACTTGATCATAAACCCACAATTCATCGGATCTCGACAAACACACCGCAAAAAGAGTTTACATCGAATAGATCTCCACAAGAGAGGGGGAGAACATTGTATTGAGATCCAAAAAGAGAGAAGAAGCCATCTAGCTAATAACTATGGACCTGAAGGTCTGTAGTAAACTACTCACAACTCATCGGAGGGGCTATGGTGTTGATGTAGAAGCCCTCCGTGGTCGATTCCCCCACCAGCGGAGCGCCGGCGAAGGCTCCAAGATGGGATCTCATGGATACAGAAGGTTACGGCGGTGGAAATTGTTTTTTGTTGGCTCCTTGGATGTTTTCGGGGTACGTGGGTATATATAGGAGGAAGAAGTACGTCGATGGCCGCTCGAGGGGCCCAGGAGACAGGGCGCGCGCCCAGGAGGGGTGGGCGCGCCCTCCTATCTCCTGGCCGCCTCGTTTGCTTCTTGACATGCACTCCAAGTTCTCCGGATCACGTTCGTTCCAAAAATCATGCTCCCGAAGGTTTCATTCCGTTTGCACTCCGTTTGATATTCCTTTTCTTCGAAATACTGAAATAGGCAAAAAAAACAGCAATACGGGCTGGGCCTCCGGTTAGTAGGTTAGTCCCAAAAATGATATAAATGTGTAAAATAAAGCCCATAAACATCAAAAAGGGGTAATATAATAGCATGGAACAATAAAAAATTATAGATACGTTGCAGACATATCAGCCGCTGCCGGATCTTCCCCTTATATACTGTTGGGGAACGTAGTAATTTCAAAAAAAAATCTACGCACACGCAAGATCATGATGATGCATAGCAACGAGAGGGGAGAGTGTGATCTACGTACCCTTGTAGATCGATAGAGGAAGCGTTAGCACAACACGGTTGATGTAGTCGTACGTCTTCACGGCCCGACCGATCGAGCACCGAAACTATGGCACCTCCGAGTTCTAGCACACGTTCAGCTCGATGACGATCCCCGGACTCCAATCCAGCACAGTGTCGGGGAAGAGTTCCGTCAGCATGACTGCGTGGTGACGATCTTGATGTACTACCGTTGTAGGGCTTCGCCTAAGCACCGCTACAATATTATCGAGGACTATGGTGGAAGGGGGCACCGCACACGGCTAAGAATATGATCATGTGGATCAACTTGTGTCAAGAGGTGCCCCCCTGCCCCCGTATATAAAGGAGCAAGGGAGGAGGAGGCCGGCCCTAGGAGGGGGCGCACCAAGTGTGGAGTCCTACTAGGACTCCCTAGTCCTAGTAGGATTCCACCTCCCATATGGAATAGGAAAAGGGGAAGGGAAAAGGAGAAGGAAGGAAGGGGGCGCCCCCCTTCCCTAGTCCAATTCGGACCAAACCAAGGGGAGGGATGCGGCCACCCTTGAGGCCCTTTTTCTTCATTCCCGTATGGCCCAATAAGGCCCAATACGTATTCCCATAACTCTCCGGTACTCCGAAAAATACCCGAATCACTCGGAACCTTTCCGATGTCCGAATATAGTCGTCCAATATATCGATCTTTACATCTCGACCATTTCGAGACTCCTCGTCATGTCCCCGATCTCATCCGGGACTCTGAACTCCTTCGGTACATCAAAACTCATAAACTCATAATATAACTGTCATTGAAACCTTAAGCGTGCGGACCCTACGGGTTCGAGAACAATGTAGACATGACCGAGACACGTCTCCGGTCAATAACCAATAGCGGAACCTGGATGATCATATTGGCTGCTACATATTCTACGAAGATCTTTTATCGGTCAGACCGCATAACAACATAAGTTGTTCCCTTTGTCATCGGTATGTTACTTTCCCGAGATTCGATCGTCGGTATCTCAATACCTATTTCAATCTCGTTACCGGCAAGTCTCTTTACTCGTTCCGTAATACATCATCTCACAACTAACTCATTAGTTGCAATGCTTGCAAGGCTTATGTGATGTGCATTACCGAGAGGGCCCAGAGATACCTCTTCGACAATCGGAGTGACAAATCCTAATCTCGAAATACGCCAACCCAACATGTACCTTTGGAGACACCTGTAGAGCTCCTTTATAATCACCCAGTTACGTTGTGACGTTTGGTAGCACACAAAGTGTTCCTCCGGCAAACGGGAGTTGCATAATCTCATAGTCATAGGAACATGTATAAGTCATGAAGAAAGCAATAGCAACATACTAAACGGTCGGGTGCTAAGCTAATGGAATGGGTCATGTCAATCAGATCATTCATCTAATGATGTGATCCCATTAATCAAATAACAACTCTTGGTCCATGGTTAGGAAACATAACCATCTTTGATTAACGAGCTAGTCAAGTAGAGGCATACTAGTGACACTCTGTTTGTCTATGTATTCACACATGTATTATGTTTCCGGTTAATACAATTCTAGCATGAATAATAAACATTTATCATGATATAAGGAAATAAATAATAACTTTATTATTGCCTCTAGGGCATATTACCTTCATATACACGGGTTGACGCCCCGCGGCTTGCCGAGTCCCGGCCGGCTCATACAAACGTGTCCGGCGTGGTGACTTATCTTACATGCCTTACAATACATGTTACATATACATGGCGGTTTACAGTTACGGGCCTTAAGCCTCCTTTGGGTTTGAGCCCTTTAACAGGCCTACCTCGTGAACCGCCATCTTCAACATACTCTTGGGCTTTCAGATGAACCGCCATTCAGATAACCCTGCCCCTCCTAGGAGGGTCATATCCAATAGTCATATCCCCAACATTAGGCCCCTGGTTGATTTGAACTTGTTCATGTCAATCTTCCATACTTAGAAAAAATCCTTCTTCATCTTCTTGTTTTGCATTGTAACCCGCATGACGTCATCTCCTGAAATTGCGGCAACCCACCATGACATCACTTATTATCAATGTTACATATGGCCAAAATCTTAATAAATATTTTTCTTTTAATGAACTTCGGAAAATCGAGGCGCCCACACCGTCACACATCCATTTTCTTGTCTCCTTGATTCTCGCGCATGCCACTTATCCCTCCCGCCTTATAAATAGGGCCACGGGGCCTCTTTTCACTCTCCCCCTTTGCCTTCTCGCCTTCTTCTTCCTCCTCGCAATGCCCCAGCGCGCCCGAGCTCCGCCGCCGTCGACCTTCGTCCCCTGCTTCGACTCCGGCCGCTGCATCACCCTGAACGGACAAGAACACTATGGCACTCCTCCGCTGTTCATCAGCGTCGGTAAACCCTCACCTTTTCTCTTTAACAGATCTGTCTTAGGATTTCCCTGTTCGTCGGTGTTCATCATGTTCTTAGATTGCATAATTTTGATCTGAAGACGATATAATCCTTGTGCGGTAGCAGTTTTAGCACTTATTTTGCAATATCAGAATATATCTTCATAGAAACACATCTCAGCTAGGCATTTCCACTTTTCTGCCGAGGCCACCTTAGGTTTAGATTTTATTTCATTTTTCCGAACAGCTGCTGATCCAATCTCATAACTTCAATATGTGAAACTTGTTTGTCCCAATACTTAGTAAAATTTCCTCTTGTCAGATCTCGAGTACCAGTACTCGTCATGGCGGCTTATAATTACTCATATATCATTAGTCCCCATTTAAGTCGCCATTCTGAATATATACTGTAGCTGTTAAGTTGCGGTTTCACAAATCGATTTGAAATGGCAAAAATTTTCTTTGCTTTAGGTTTTCTCTCTCCACAATGCCGCAAAGATAGTCTATACACGCAATTGGGTTCCCTCCATCGTCACTGAGAGCACACTCAAAGATTTTGTCAAAATTGGGTACTTGCCAGCAAAAAATGTTATGCATTATCGTGCCCCTGTTCCAGGCGAAGAAAGACCTCAGCCAAAGGATGGATAAGTCATTGTGTTTACTGATCACATGAACCGGGGCTTCTCACCACCCGGCTCTAAGTTTTTCTGAGATGTTCTGCACTTCTTCCAACTCCATCCTCAAGACATCGGACCCAATTTCGTGTCAAATATCTGCAACATTCAAGTCTCTTCTGCGAAGTATACCTTCAAGAGCAGCCCAGCATCGAACTCTTTAGGGAATATTTTTATTTAAACCGCCAGAACAAGGTTACGAACGGACCCAACTTGGAACTTGGTGGAATCTCAATTCAACGAAGAAGAGACGCCATCTTCCCCTATGCTCTCTTGCCGAGTCACCCCAAGGATTGGAACCAGATGTGGTTTTATTGAAAAGACACCTCTCCGGCTGACGAAAATCCATTATCGAGTTATCGTGCCCAACGTCTTGACAAAAAGCATCATCTTCCTGAAAAGCTTACCGCTGTTGAGCGTAAAAAGCTTGCTCCCACCATTGTGAAGGTCAAGGCTCTGTTGGGAAATGGTTTAACTGGCATTGACTTGGTTCGGTGCTGGGTTTCCTGGCTGATCATACCTTTGAGTTGCCGACCCGGCTTAATCTGCACTTACAATGGTGGCGTAAAGGATCCACTACGCCACAGCTCTGTGTGTTTGACTGAGGAGGCAATCACTGAAATGACCAAAACCCTTATGAATGAAGATTCAGAAGACTGCAACAAAGTGCGTCTGAACCCTTTCTACAAGCTTAACCCGCCACCGGATGTGAGTCTCTAACTTTCTTTACCATTTAACTCATCATCCAAATATTCTATTAACTCAACTGTTTCTAACTTTCACATGCTGAATCTGATTTTTGGAAGGCAAAATATGATCATGAAGCTGCCAAAAAGGCCAGGGCTGCCAAGAAAGCCGCCAAGAAAACCACCAAGAAGCAGAAGAAGAAACCAAGCGCCTCAGAACTTCTTGATCTAGATGACACCTCTGAGTCGGAGGTAGCCCTTGACTCCCTTGGCTCCTTTTTCAATTATCTTATTGACACTGATCACTCTCAGGATGATACGGGGGCCAGCCAAGCAGTTGAAGAAGAGGTAACTATTATTCCCTCCGGCTCATCACATTTGCCAAGGTAGAAAATTCGTTGAGTAACCCAGAAAGTAAGCTTTTCACACCCCTTAGCTCATTTGGATCCTCACTTTCTTTTGAAGCAACAACAACACGAGAGCTAGCGCTAGACTCGGAACAGTGGAGGTGAAGAATTGTACTCCGGCTTATGAACACTCCAGTTTCAAGGAAATGCCAAAACGAGGTCCTTCCAAAATTAAATTCTTTTTACCCGCGCGCGGGTCTTATTCGCCAGCCACTCAATTCCTCTGATTCAAACTACCAAGAGGTTTCCAGCTCTTCTTCTGGCGATTCATCACAGACCCAGCTGCCGGCTTTCAAGACTGCTCATGGGTAAAAACAATTACTTTTATTCTGTACCTCTTTATATTCTTACAATTATACTGACTTGTCATAACCCGTGCAGTGGACAAGCAAAGCCTAGCAAGAAGGCAAAGGTGACCAAGCCAGCTGAGAATCCTAAAGTTGTTGAACCGGAACAACAAGTCTCTGCACCTAAAGTTTCTGAAAAACAACCAGAAGGACCTGCGTCTGACGCTCCACCTGAAATTCCTGACCTCTCCGTTGATCACACCAATACTGACTTTTTGAACACTGAACCATCAAGCTCGATTAACCCGTCAGAGATTCATGCTGATGACGATCTGATCACTGGCACCGGGTTTATAGAACCGGGAAATCCAACTGTCTTGGCCAAGCACTCCGCCAAGCAAGATGTTATTGAGAGACGGAAAGTGAGGTTTGATGTCTCCCACTATGCACAATTGAGCAGCAGTGAAATTCTGTCTGGCTATCTCAACCAAGTACACTCCAGCCGTGATCTTGAAATTGATATGGTGAAGCAGATGCATCCAAAGTATGAGGTATGACTTCCAGCTTTAAATAAGTTATGTACATCCTGCCAGCCCCAAGTCTACTGGGTATGATAAGATTGAATATGTTGTAGACTGAGAATAATCCATAAGCATCTGTAGTAGAATCCTTCCAAGGCCGGTTGTCATAGTTAGAGTTAAACCAGATGTTTAAACAATTTAGCATTGCATCCGTAGTCCCCAAGTGCCGGTTTAATTGGCATGAATGAGCCGGTCCTATTTACCATTGTTTAAAAAGGAGAGGTTATCTATGTAGCACCCATGAACCGGCTGTGATTGATTACAGCACAACCGGGGCATCATAAAGTAGTAAATGGACACAAGTGATATGCATTAGCCCCCAAGTGCCAAGCAGTCTTGCTTGCAAAGTGCTTGGGACTTATTCACATGACCTTTTTTGTATGAATAATTTTTTTGGCAGTCATTAGCCCCCAAGTGTCAAGTGTTGTTGCTTGCAAAAGACTTGGGACTTATATTCCTGTAACCCTGATATGAATGTGTTGACAAGTCTGTGCTTCATACAGGCTGCTACTGCTAAACTTGAGTCAAAGTTAACTGATGCAAATACCCGGCTGGCGAATCAGGAATCTGAGACTCGGAAAGCTGAGTCAAAATTCCAGTTTAGCATAGCTGAAACAGAAAAATTGTAGACCAGTTTTGAGGCAGAGAAAAGCAGTTGGGCTGAAGAAAAGACTGCTTTAATGCAGCGAGCTAAAAAAGCAGAGGCAGCTCTTCAAGAGGTGACCACTGAGCTCACCGGCTTAAAACACTGTGTATCTCAGATGGTTTCTGCTATCTTTGGTGAGTCGCCTTGCTAATCATCAAAATGAATCATTTTTGTGATAATATAAACTGTCCTTAACCAATCTGTGATTTATTCAGGTCCCAGGAGCAGCAACCTTAACCAAGATATGCTTGTGAAGCTCAAAGCTGTCTAGACACTTGTCAAACAGCTGTACACCGGAGCTCAGCGTGCACTGGCCATAATTTCTCCAATGAATCAAGCACCTACTCTTTTGATAGATGTCTTGAAAAAACTTTCTGTGTTGCCTGCCAGGTTTGATGAGATGAAGCGATCGTCTGCAAGAGCCGGTGCCGTGACAGCCTTGAGCCGGGCCAAGGCATGGTTACTAGAGCAAGACCCGTCTGAGGTGGCTACTGGATATCCAAGTTTGAAGGAAGACGACACTTCATTTGATCAAAAGGACTTCGCTGCCTGTGTGAAAGAAATACGTCCTCTGGCCAGTCTGATTGCCAATGAAACTGATCTGTCAAAATACCATCCGGCTTACAACATGGAAAATCAAAATATGCCGACGCTGACTTATAAAGTGATGGACTTAATCGCCCCAATCCGTAAGCACACTTTTGCCCGTGAAGTTGAGCCGTCTAATCTTATAGATGACGGGGCTGAATTTCAAGCTTTATCTGGCATCAATTGGTCATCACCAAATTTCCAGACGGCGGAGGAGGACGAAGAACCGGAAAGGGATGACCCAGAGGCCTCAAATCAACAAGGCCAAGAAGAATGAGCCGCCAGGCGGTTTATATACTTGACCCTTGCAAAACACTTGAGCTTGTTTGACTCATGGAGTCATGTAATAGGGTAGTAAAATTTTAATTTGTCGTGCCATCGTGCATGTTTCTGTTTTTACGTAATACTGCTGATCTGCCAGTTTAAGAAACCCTCACTTTATGCTTATGACAGTGTTGATTTATGTAGGCTAAATTGATCATTACCCTGCATACAAGCAAATCACAAGTGCCCTGGCGGTTTACCGTCGGGTGGGTCATGATACCCAATTGAGACCACTAGGGACTGAGAGTCCAAAACCAGAGTCGGTTTAACCACGATATTGTCACAATTGTTAAGTAAAAAATCATACCTATGGTGTGTACCTAGACTGCCGGCTTAGCAGCTTCAAATATGAGATCATTATGCAGTTAGTACTTTTAGAGCTATAACTTTAAACATAAGATCATTATGTTCAGGCGACTGAGAGTCTGCCATCATGACGGGTTATAGAAACCCAAAAGCTGCTTCAAATATGAGCCATAAATAGGCAGCTTGGCCCGATTTGCAAAAACCATATGGCAAGAAAAGAGATTGTATAAAGAAAAAAAAAGAAATCAAAAAATTCGAGGCTTTTGCAGTTCGCCAAGCCAAAGTTTCTTCTTCAGTGAAACTAGCCTGATGGCCACTGGAAGGTACGCGCTACTGTGAGCCGGCACTCACAGTACCCAATCGACATTTGAACCCGGATAAAGTCAGGTCTTATTTAAAGAAAGACTTATCAAGAGTACGCGGGGTTAGAGTAGTAGCATGCATCACAGGCCGATTTATCCAAGTTTCAAGGAAGGCGGCTTAGAAGCCTGGATATATCCTAACCATCTGTAAGCCGTGCTCTCACATGACAGACTAGCGTTTTAACCTTAACAAGCTCAGGATCTTTGGTGAATACACTGTAAAAGATTGATTGTTAAGAGTTTGGCGGGTCAATCAGGATGACCTGATGGAATTGAAGCAGCTGGTATACATGTAGGATGACCCGGAAAGGTTATGTCCTCTTTGGTCGAATACGCCTATGTTTGAACAAGATAACCTGGTCAAGAGGGTAGTAACACTATGTTCTCTTTGGTGAATACATATATGTTTGAACAGGAAGCCCCCAAGTGACCTACTTACGAATCGTGCTCGTCGGGGACCTATGTTTGAGCTGTGCTGTGCATCCAACTCTCTTTGGTCCCTGAAATATGGGCGTCAAGCCTCTTAAGTGAACATATAAGATGACGATAAAGGCTCAACTTCGAGGAAGTGAAACGACAGAGGCCCTGAATTACCAGGGATGCCGACTTTATTATATTGTTTATAATATATACATCATCAGACTATGTACATCATGAGAGCCGGTGGCTCAAGTATAGTAGGGCCGAAGATGAGCAATATTCCACGGACGACGAGTCTCCTCCTCCGACTTACGCGAGTCCTTGTGGTCCTGAACGTCGATAAGATAGTATGACCCATTATGCAGATTATTGCTAACCACAAAAGGTCCTTCCCAAGGCGGTGAGAGCTTATGCATATCCGTTTGATCCTGGATGAGCCGGAGCACTAAGTCGCCTTCTTGAAAGGTTCTGGTTTTGACCCGGCGGCTATGATAACAACATAGATCTTGCTAGTAAATCGCCGAACGAGCCGCCGCGAGGTCACGCTCCTCATCTAATAGGTCAAGTGCATCTTGACATGCCTTTTCATTGTCAGCTTCAATGTAAGCCGCCACCCGGGGTGAATCGTGACGGATGTCACTAGGGAGAACCGTCTCCGCTCCATAAACCATGAAGAAAGGTGTGTAACCCGTAGATCTGTTGAGGGTTGTATTGATACTCCATAACACTGAGTGTAATTCTTCCACCCAACAACCCGGCGTTCTTTTCAAAGGAACCATAAGCCGGGGTTTGATGCCTCGCGGAATCTCCTGATTAGCTCGTTCCGCCTAACCATTGGACTGAGGGTGAGCCACAGAAGAAACATCAAGTTGAATATGCTCTCGTTGACAAAATTCTTGCATAGCACCTTTAGACAAATTAGTGCCATTATCCGTTATAATGTTGTGCAGAAAGCCAAAATGGAAGATCACCTTCGTGATGAATTGAACCGTCGTTGCTGCATCACACTTGCTAACCGACTCTAGTTCCACCCACTTAGTAAACTTGTTAACTGCCACCAAAAGGTGGGTCTTCTTATCCTTGGACCTCTTGAAAGGCCCCACCATGTCAAGCCCCCAGGTCGTGAAAGGCCAAGTGATTGGAATCATCCTCAACTCTTGAGCCGACACATGAGTGTGGCGTGAAAACTTCTAACAACCGTCACATTTGCTGACCAAATCCTCTGCATCTGCACGAACGTCAGCCAATAAAACCCATGATGAAAAGCTTTGGCCACAAGAGACTTAGAGCCGGCATGATGACCACAATCTCCTTCGTGAATCTCTCGTAGAATTTCAGAGCCTTATTTAGGAGATACGCAACGTTGAAACGCCCCTATGACACTGCGATGGTGCAACTCCCCATTAACAATCGTCGTTGACTTAGACCTCCGGGTTATCTGCCTGGCCAAAATCTCATCCTCAGGTAATTCGCCCCGGGTCATGTAAGCCGAATATGGAACTGACCAATCAGGAATAGCATGAAGAGCCACCACCAATTGTGCTTCCGGGCCAGGAACAGCGAGATCCTCCTCTGTAGGTAATTTGACAGAAGGGTTAAGTAGAACATCCAGGAAAGTGTTAGTGGAACCGGCTTACGTTGAGACCCTAACCGGCTTAAAGTGTCAGCCGCCTCATTCTTCCTGTGATCAATATGCTCAACTTGGTAACCTTTGAAGTGACCCGCAACAGCATCAACCTCCCGACGATAAGCCTCCATGAGTGGATCCTTAGAATCCCAAGTGCCAGAAACTTGCTGTGCTACCAGATCTGAGTTGCCGAAGCATCTCACCCGACTTAAGTTCATCTCCTTAGCCATGCGAAGACCGTGTAGCAAGGCTTCATACTCAGCTGCATTGTTAGTACAGAGGAACATAAGAAAATTTATCACCTCACGGGGAAGTCAAAACAACTCCAGCCCTCGAGCCTTCCAACTGCCTGGATCCATCAAAATTAATAGTCCAGTACGTGTTATCCGACTTTTCTTCGGGCGTCTACAATTCTGTCCAGTCGTTGATAAAATGCACAAGCACTTGAGATTTGATGGCCGTACGAGGTACGTACTTGAAACCATGGGGTCCAAGCTCAATGGCCCACTTGGCAACCAGACCTTTGGCTTCTCTATTCTGGATGATGTTTCCTAAAGGAGCAGAACTGACCACAGTAATGGGATGACCCAGAAAATATTTCTTGAGCTTCCGACTTGCCATGAAGACCCCATAAACAAGCTTCTGCCAATGCGGATACCTCTGTTTGGACTCAATAAGCACCTCGCTGATGTAATAAACCAGCCGTTGAACTGGATACTCCTTGCCTGCCTCTTTCCTTTCCACCACAATAGCCATGCTGACGGCCCAACTATTGGCAGCCACATATAATAGCAGAGGCTACTTATCAATAGGAGCAGCAAGAACCGGCGGCTCAACCAGCTGCTTGTTAAGTACCTCAAGTGCCTCATTAACAAGATCACTCTAGACGAAATTATCTGTCTTCTTCATCATTTGATACAGAGGGATAGCTTTTTCTCCTAGGCGGCTTATGAACCGGCTCAAAGCCGCTATCCGACCTGCCAAGCATTGGGCGTCATTAACACACTTTGGCTTAGCCAGGGAAGTAATAGCCTTGATTTTTTCCGGGTTAGCTTCAATACCTCGATTTGAAACCAAAACCCCCAAAAGCTTGCCCGCCGGTACACCAAAAATACACTTGGCCGGGTTAAGCATCATCTTATACAGCCAGATATTGTCAAACGTTTCCTTCAAATCATCGATCAGGGTCTCCTTCTTCCTGGATTTCACCATAATGTCATCTACGTAAGCATGAACATTATGCCCGATCTGATTGTGAAGGCAATTCTGCACACACCGCTGGTAAGTCGCTTGGGCACTCTTGAGCCCAAAAGGCATAGACACATAGCAGATGGCTCCAAACGGAATAATGAAAGCCATCTTCTCCTGGTCTTTAACTGTCATCTTGATCTGATGATAACCAGAATAAGCATCCAAAAAACTCAAACACTCACAACCCGCCTTAGCATCATTGATTTGATCAATACGAGGGAGAGCAAATGGATCAGCCGGACAAGACTTATTTAAGTCCGTGTAGTCCACACACATTCGCCAAGTGTCATTCTTCTTAAGCACCAACACCGGGTTAGCCAAACACTCATGATGAAAAAGTTCAACGATAAACCCGACCGCTAAGAGCTGGGCCACTTCTTCACCAATGGCCTTCCGCCTCTCCTTGTTAAAACGACGAAGGAATTGCTTGACCAGCTTAAACATCGAATCAATATTAAGAGTGTGCTCAGCAAGTTCCCTCGGTACACCCGACATGTCTGAAGGCTTCCATGCAAAGATGTCCCGGTTCTCATGGATGAAGTTGATGAGTGCGCTTTCCTATTTCAAATCCAGATTAGCACTGATACTGAACTGCTTAGATACATCATCGGGAACAAAATCAACCATCTTGGTTTCATCTGCTGATTTAAACTTTAGCAAAGGATCATGCTCTGTAGTTGGCTTTTTCAAGGACGTCATGTCCGCCGGGTCAACATTATCCTTGTAAAATTTTAGCTCTTCTGTTGCACAAACTGATTCAGCATAAGCAGCATCGCCTTCTTCACACTCTTAAGGCCACCTTTCGACTCCCATGCATTGTGATGGTGCCCTTGTGACCCGGCATCTTAAGCTGCAAGTAAACATAACAAGGCCTTGCCATGAACTTAGCATAAGCCGGCTGTCCAAACAAAACATGATAAGGGCTCTTGATTTTAACCACCTCGAATGTTAAGGTCTCAGATCTAGAATCATGCTCATCTCCAAAAGCGACCTCCAAGGATATCTTACCCACTGGATACGCCGACTTACCAGGCACTACACCGTGAAAAACGGTGTTTGACGGCTTACGATTTTTGTCGGTCTGTCCCATGTGACAGAAGGTTTCATAGTAAAGTATATTGATGCTGCTGCCTCCATCCATGAGTACCTTAGTAAACTTATAGCCCCCAACCTGAGGTGCCACCACTAGAGCCAAGTGACCCGGATTGTCAACCCGGGGCGGATGATCCTCACGACTCCACACAATAGGCTGCTCTGACCACCATAAATAACGCGGCACCACCGGATCAACAGCATTTACTGCCCTCTTATGAAGCTTCTGATCCCGCTTACACAAGCTAGTGGTGAAAACGTGGTACTATCCACTATTCAATTGCTTCGGGTTGCTCTGATAACCAGACTGTTGCTGCTGCTGATTTCCCTGATTATTCTGCTGGTTGTAACCACCCTGATTGCCTTGGCCTTGAAACCCGGAACTTGAACCGCCGCCTGCATGACTCGGACCGCGAGGGCCGGATCCTGAACCGCCGTTCGGGCCATGGTTGTGCTGGATAGACTCCCTGAAGTGTCTCATGATACTGCAATCCTTCGACAGATGAGTAGGCGGCTTCTCATCGTTTCCGTGTTTTGGAAATGGCTGATTCAATATTGCTTCAAGGGCAAATTTTGACCCTTGAGCCGGCCACCCCTTACGGCGTTGGTTATAATTCCGTGCACCGGTGTTAGCCATGAAAATCATCAGCTTTCTGCTTACCATTGCCACCCTGATTGGCCGAGTTGTACTGCTGTCCCTTCATACCGCTACTCTTCTTTCCCTTTCCCGATCTTTCATCCTCAGAGTCGGGGTCCTTGGTACAATCAGAGTCGGCATACTTGATGAGAGACGCCATGTCGCTGCAATGACACTTACGCTGCCCAAGCTTCTGCTTGAGTGGAAGGAAACGGCAATTTTTCTTAAGCCGCCCAAGCTTCTGCTTGAGTGGAAGGAAACGACAATTTTTCTCCAACATTAAAACTGCCATGCCACATTGATATTATATGAAGAATGTATGATAGTCGAGACTCGGCGCACCGAGCTGGTCATTGACTCAGTCTCAGCCTGAACACAAGAAACCAAATCCACGATCGACATTGGCTGCTTGCACGTATCTTTGAAATTCTGGATAAACCGGGCCTTCAGCTCTCCCCATGACCCAATGGAGTTAGTTGGCATCCCCTTCAACCAGGTACAAGCCGTCCCTTCCATCATCATGGTGAAATACTTAGCATACGCAGCCTCACTAACATCCAGCATCTCCATAGCCATCTCATAGCTCTCCACCCAAGCCTAAGGTGGCTGATCTGCTGTGTAATTAGGCACCTTACGAGGGCCTTTGAAGTCCTTAGGCAGACGCTCATTTTTTAGAGTCGCCGTTAGACACGGCACACCCCAAGCTCTAGAAGTCACACCTGCCTCCACTGAAGTTGTCGGGTAAACCGGCGCATGCTGGTGAGCCGCCAGTGGAGCCACCAGCTTGGCCTCCCATCGCGCTGTGCCCTGGTCCACCAAATCCTGTGCATTGGTACCATTGCGTGCCGGTCATGCCCATGGGGTTGTTTACGGCGCTGCTCAGTACTTGAAACTGCCGGTGATTCAATGTGCCTGCTGTAGCTCCGGCTTGGACGAGGGGTCGAGTGAATCCGATCACGACTATAAGAATAAGCCTGCTGCTGTACTAGCACTGTTTGAAGAAGTTCCCTGGCCCTTCGGGTTTCAACCGCCGCCGGGGTCTCTCCCTCAACTGGCAGAGCTGCCAATCGCGTAGCTACAGCAGTCATATTGTCTAAAGTGTTGGAGTAAGGACCCGGCGGTGTCACCACATGCTGAGATGGGTTGTTATTCATATGTGGAGAACCTGTCACATGCGGCTGAAACAAAGCACCACCCCCTGGCGCTCCAGTCATCTGGTTTATACCTGGCGGGTTACTGGCCCCTGCCCCAGGCGTGTTGAAGAGGTTGCTTGACTCATAGACAAGGCAGACGACTCCGGTGCTTTCTCCTCAAGACTTTGTTTGCAGCGTTCTGATGTACCGTGAGCCGGTATGAATCTGCTGTGATTGGGCGTTTAAAACGGCCTACTCTGCATTCATCCTAGCGTTCTCCGCCACCAGGCCTTCCTTAGCTTGAGCTATCTCATCACGCAGCTTAGCCACATCCACCTTATGCTATTCCTGGTTGTCCGGGGTTACCTCCACCCCCATCAGAGTCGCTAGATCGTCCAACAGATCTGTTAAAACTTGAGCCGGCGGGCGAGCTGACCCACCAGCACCAGCGGCCGCTACCGCCACTACGTTGGAAGTCATAGCCGCGGCGGCTGTAGAACCAAGAACCAGCTAGGTGCCAGCCATGAAGATCGCCACCCAGTTTGGCGGCTCACGGGGGTCTGGAATACTGTCACCATCGGAGCAGCCCTTGAGCCGTCCGTCTTGTAGTTGATACATTGAGTTGGTCTCGCCCGTGGACGATTCACAATTAGAGTAGATGGTCGTCTCACCGCCAGACACAGAGCCTTCCAATTCAGCCCCATGGATAAATCCAACAAAGGCACACTTCTCGGTGAGTTGAACCCGGGCGGGTCGTGCACGCTGAGCCGTCTCGATGATGTCGGTGTAGATGTCCGGCTGAGGGCCCGGTTCGCCGATCTTGCCGATGAGGACGTGGATTCTGCCAAAGGGGACCTAGTACCCGTACTCAATTGAGCCGGCCTCGGGGCCCCAGCCTGCGTCATTGATGTAGAGCTTGCCGCGGCGACTCTTGGTCATTCATCCCACAGCGTATCCCTTGAGCCCTTCAAAGCTGCCCTTCAAGAACTCAAAACCATCATGCGCTGGCCCCACAGTGGGCGCCAACTATCGTGGAATTGTCATGACAAATGTCCTAGTAAAAGGACTTAGACGTGGAGCCATTGCGACGTAGTTAGCTTAAAGGGGTTAAAACGGGACAAAGGACACGATGAGTTTATACTGTTTCGGCCCCTTGCGGTGAAGGTAAAAGCCTAATCTAGTTGGAGGTGGTATTGCTAGGGTTTCGATTACTAGGGAGCGAATATGCTTGGCCTAGCTTTCGATCTCTTCTTTCTTGCCCTAAGCCGTTGCCGGATCGTCCCCTTATATACATGGGTTGACGCCCCGCGGCTTGCCAAGTCCCGCACGGCTCATACAAACGTGTCCGGCCTGGTGACTTATCTTACATGCCTTACAATACAAGTTACATATACATGGCTGTTTACACTTACGAGCCTTAAGCCGCCTTCGGGTTTGGGCCCTTTAACAAGCCTACCTCATGAACCGCCATCTTCAACATACTCTTGGGCTTTATTCAGATGAACCGCCATTGAGATAACCCGGCCCCTCCTGGGCGGGTCATATCCAATAACCATATCCCCAACACACCCCAAAACCTCCGCTCACACACACACAGAACCCTTGAAACCATTGGTAGGTCGCCGCCATCGCCGGCGCCTCCATCCTCAACCTCTGCCCGTGTGCCGGGGAGCTCGAGGAGCCAATGGCCAAAAAGAGGTTTATCACACGCTTTTCGCCCGACGCCGACGAGTTGGCAGCCGAGGTGACCCCGTCGTCCTCCGCGGGCCCGACCCACCATCACCGGTCGCCCGATCCGCCCGCCGCCGCGCCCCTACGCCCGTTCGAGGACTTCCCCGTCCTCCCTCGTACCCGACAGCCTACGAAGTCCTACCTCGGGGTCCGGCAGCGGCGGTGGGGGACGTGGGTCGCCGAGATTATAGATCGAGAGACCCACACCCGTTGGTGGCTTGGTAGCTTCCACACAGCCGAGCTTGCGGCCATGGAGTACGACCGCTGGCAGGTCCGCTACCACGGCGCGGCGGCTAGGCTCAATTTACCCTTCGGCACACATCCGGTCCACCTCGTTCTGCCGGAGCCAAGGGTGGTGAGCTCGGCTATGGCGCGAGAGGACCGTGAGGCGTGGGAGCGCCTCGAGGCCGAGGCCACCGACGAGGCCTACATGCAAGAGCTCCACCGGCAGCACCCGGAGCTCGTGGAGGCGGAGCGGGCGATCTTTGCCGGCACGAAGGGCGATGAGGTTATCGCGCTCTCCTCCGATGACGAGGTCAAAGGCGGCGAGGACGACGGTGCGGATTGCGGCGAGGTTATCGTGCTCTTGCAACCCATTTAACATTAGGTTAACTAGGGCCATATGTAATATATTTGAGGCTACATAGCAACATGCAATGTACTTAATGTCTAAATATGCAATCCTAGGCTACAGAGCAACAAGGAAGACTGTTACTTTAATGTTCTGATGATGTCTAGATATACGTAGAAGAGCATCAGCAACAACAACAACAACAACACAACCGTGTTTGGATAATCAACTTAACTTGAGGTTAGAGTTAGTTTCTAGCTCATGACTAACCCTAAACTAACTCCATCCAAAGAGTTGTCTGGATGGCAGGGTTAGATTGACAATAAATGCACTAGGAGAACTAGCTCCAATTAGCACCTCTTGGGTTGGATAGTTTTTTTGGTGGGTTATATATGCAACTAGCTCAAACTAGCCCTCATCTTTAGATATACTTTAGGGCTATTTGAGCCTGAACTAGGTCAAACTAACTGTAACCCATGGATACAATAGCAGTTAATCAACTGATAATTTGTAAGAATGCACTAAACTCCTTCCGGCCCATAATATAAGATGTTAATTCATCTAATATGTGAGTATATTCGATGTTATAAGATATTATAAAAGAGTGTTGTAGTACATCATTGTGCAATTGTTGTTTAGCTTCTAATATTAACTTGGTGCTTTTGGTACATATGTCATTGGTAAAGATCCGTGCTTGGACCCTTTCTGCATATGGGGCAATGAGATATCGATGAACCAACATCAAGTGAGGAAGCTGATAAACATTGTTAGTAAAATGGGTCCAAAGATGGCAATTAAACTATTTGTTTACACCTGCACAATGAACTGTAGGATGGTAAGTAAGAACTCTGTAGCCTTCTTTTTACTACCCATAATGGGTTGTGTTAGATGACAATATAATACGAGACGGTTCACAGAGAGGAAAGGTGTGCAAGCATGCACATAGTTGCGTTTGCAAAGCGTGTGCGATGTCAGACAATATCACAAACGGTGCGGGCAAACTAAACGTTTGTGTTGGTTGCCTTATTGTACATGATTCACAACCATGAACTGTTTCTGATTAAGTATGCATCGTAAATGTTGCACCACAGAATGGCTTGTGCGATAGTTGTCGTGTATGACGATGTTACAACGGTCCGACGTTTCGTAATCCTGTCTGACACTCGTACGACGATTAGCTAATATTCTTAATTAGTTATCGCATATGGTTTGGGAAAAGCGAATGTGTGTAATTGTATGCTTATCATACACATTCTATAATAGTGAACCATTTGTGATGGGCCGCGCATCGTAAACATAGCACCAAAGAATACCGACTGCGATGGCAATGCGAGCACAAACGAGTAGGAGTACTGTATATGCATCAAGGCTCCCTGTCCCTGACGGTTTCTGGGTCATGTGGGAAGGACCCCACTATCGCCATCACTCACTAGGCGACGGTTCCGAATGCCATCACAGAAAGGGGTTAAATACCGTTTGTATAGCACCGACGCATACCAGTTGATGCATCCATGATCGCAAATGTTTTGCACATTTTTGATGGTTTTTTTACACCACCGTTTGCGATTATTGCATCGCACATAGTTTCATTGAAGGGTCTCTGATCGTAGTGTCGCGTTAGTAGCATCCTGAAGTAGTGACTGTACGTATAACCATATTTGGTCGCTCACCGGTCGCACACGACCTCATTTTGCCCAGCGTGCATGCCAGGAGGGCATATCCCCGATGGTTTTTGGGTCGTGTGGGAAGGACCCCCCCCCCTATCGCAGTCACTCACTAGGTGACAATTCCAAACGCCGTCGCGGAAAGGGGTTAAAAAATTTGTATAGCACCTCGCTGTACTAGTGACTATAGCTGCAATAGAATATGGTGGTTGTGGAGAATACAAAAAGAAGGATAAAGTCTCACATCAACTAGGCAAAGTAATGGGTTATGGAGATGCCCATCAATTGATATCAATACAAGGGAGTAGGGATTGCCATGCAACGAATGCACTAGAGCTATAAGTGTATGAAAGCTCAAAAAGGAACTAAGTGGGTGTGCATCCAACTTGCTTGCTCATGAAAAAATACACTTCCATGATGATACGTGTTTGTCATAGTAGGTCACGTTATCTGTCATGCATGCACATCCGTGACGATTTTATGACAGAATAAAGATAGTCATACCTGTGCTATCGTAGAAGTGTTCCATGACATTACCAAAGTTATCATCACAGAAGTGTCCACTTCCATGACGATAAATCACGCGTCAGAGAAGTGCTTTCGTCAAGAGTGACCAACATGTGGCATCCACCATAACGGGTCGCTGGTAAGCTATCAGGTTCCGGTTTGGATCCAATAACCCATTAACAGCCCGGACCAATGGCGATTTTCCACGTGTAAAATTCTCATTCACCGATGAAGCACGTGTCTGCTCAGCATTGGGACAGATGTCAACCGTTCATTTGAAAAGAATCCCCAATGAAACGTTGACACGTGGGATGTCCCAATAGAGGCCCATATAAGTCTAAAAGCCAGCCCAGGAACAGACCCACAAGATTTCGTCAGATCTAATGGGCCGGCCCATTAATATCCTAACATTTTCTGGACCAAATTATAGCCCCCATCAGATATGGGCCGTTAAGTGACTGCAACGTTCTGGGCTTGTTTACGGCCTATGTCAGATCTGGCCCATAAACAGCCTGCAATAGTTTGGGCCAAATTACGGTCCACACCTAATACGGACCGTTGAGGGAGTCCAGGATTAAGGGGGTTGAGGGAGTCCTGGATTAGGGGGTGTCCGGGTAGCCGGACTACGACCTTTGGCCGGACTATTGGACTATGAAGATACAAGATTGAAGACTTCGTCCCCTGTCCGGATGGGACTTTCCTTGGCGTGGAAGGCAAGCTTAGCAATACAGATATGTAGATCTCATCCCATTGTAACCGACTCTATGTAACCCTAGCCCCCTCCGGTGTCTATATAAACCAGAGGGTTTAGTCCGTAGGACAACAACAATCATACCATAGGCTAGCTTCTAGGGTTTAGCCTCTCTGATCTCGTGGTAGGTCTACTCTTGTACTACCCATATCATCAATATTAATCAAGCAGGAGTAAGCTTTTACCTCCATCGAGAGGGCCCGAACCTGGGTAAAAACATCGTGTCCCTTGTCTCCTGTTACCATCCGCCTAGACGCACAGTTCGGGACCCCCTACCCGAGACATGCCGGTTTTGACACCGACAGGGGTCCTCGGACAGCTGGACAATATGCTTATGCCGGACTTTTGGATTATGAATATACAAGATTGAAGACTTCGTCCCGTGTCCGGGTGGGACTCTCCTTTGCGTGGAAGGCAAGCTTGGCAATTAGGATATGTATATTTCCTTCTCTGTAACCGATTCTGTGTAACCCTAGCCCCGTCCAATGTCTATATAAACTAGAGGGTTTAGTCTGTAGGACAACAACAATCATAATTATAGCCTAGCTTCTAGGGTTTAGCCTCTACGATCTCGTGGTAGATCAACTCTTGTAACACTCATATCATCAAGATCAATCAAGAAGGAAGTAGGGTATTACCTCCATAGAGAGGGCTCGAACCTGGGTAAACATTGTGTCCCCCGCCTCCTGTTACCATTAGCCTTAGACGCACAATTCGGTACCCCTATCCGAATCCGCCGGGTTTCACTACAAAAAAATACACTTCCGTGATGATACGTGTTTGTCACAGTAGGTCGCTTTTTTTTCATGCATGTACATCCATGACAAATTTATGACAGAATCAAGATAGTAATACCTATGCTGTCATAGAAGTGTTCCATGACATTGCGAAAATTATCATCACGGAAGTGTCCACTTCCATGACGATAAATCGCGTGTCACAGAAGTTCTTTCGTCAAGGGTGACCGACACGTGGCATCTACCATAACGGAACACCATTAAGCTATAGGGTCGGATTTTGGATCCGATAACCCGTTAACAGCCACGACCAATGCCGATTTTCCATGTGTAAAATTCTCATTGGCTGACGGATCCAATGGGCGAGATGGGCCTATGATATGTTGACACGTGGACCGGCCCAAAAGTGGCCCACAAAGATTAAATGGGCCGTCCCAACCGAAGGCCCATAAGATTTAGCGGACCATAATGGGCGGGCCCAGCTAAAGGCTCACAAAATTTAGCGGACCATAATGGGCCGGCCCAGCTAAAGGCCCACACGATTTTGCAGACCATAATGGGCCGGCCCAGCTAAAGGCCCACAAGATTTTGCAGACCATAATGGGTCGGGCCAGCTAAAGGCCCACAAGATTCTGACGACCATAATGGGCCGACCCAGCTAAAGGCCCAACATTCTCTGGCAAATTGGCCCGTCAACGGCATGTCCTAAACTTATCATCAACGCGGCCCATGGTCACTTCTGGCCCGTTAACAGTCCGCTAAGTAATTGGGCCGAATTACGGCCCGGTGTATTTCCGGCCTGTTAAAGGTCCAGCTTCATTTGGGCCCATTTACAGGCCATCAAAACTTTCGGCCCATAAACGACCATGAAGTATTTGGGTCATATTCGGCCATGTCTAACATTCGGCCTATTAGAGGCCCACTATAGCTTTGGGCCACTTTCGGCCTATTGTCATTTTCGGCCTTTAAAGCCGGACGTAAACCATGGGCCATATGTGGCCCGACGTCATATCGGGCCCATTAACAGCCCATATAGAAATGACGATAATCTAGCCCGACCGAAGTTCCAGCCTGTTAAAGGCCCATGTATTAGGTCGGCGCATTTACGGCCCGTCCGAATTTCGGCCTGTTAAAGTCCAGTGGGTTATTTGGCATAATCAGGGCCCAATCTCACTTTCGGTCTATTAAAGGCCCATGTATTTTATGGGCTCGATATATTTACACCTGTAAACGGTCTATTTTTACTGAGGGCCCAGATTATGTTTAGGCCTGTTAAAGGCCCACTATGGGCACAGGTCTACCAGAAAAATATGAAAGCTTATGCTGATTTAGGCCCAGATATTTTTAGTGGGCTACATGCCAATTTCGGCCCGTAATCATTTTTATCCCAATTGGAATGGGCCCGACGAATGTTGGCTTGTTGGGCTCCTAGGAAGCTTTCGGCCGATTACATTACTAAGATAAACCTACACTATACAAAAATAGCGTCATAACTACTGCAGACTGAGGCAGCATCATAAATGTTGTATCACAACAAAATAAATTCCAACCATACAACAAAAGGCCTGTTGGCATAAAGGTTACAGTCCTTCCAGGTAAAAGCACCATCAGATGTATAGAAGCACAGATCATTTGACCTGAGTGCTAATGTTTCAGACTGTAGAATCTGATGGAGCAGAACGATCTCCACCTTTTTTCCGCCATTGCTCTTGAACAACGAAGCGAATGTCTGATAGTCTGGTTTCAAAATCATTCATATCTTGACGACATTTATCAACCACTATTTTTGTTTCCGAAACAACGTCCATTAGGGATTGGACTTGTGTCTAGATCATAGATATATCACTCTGTCTAGCAGCAAGATTTTGTTCAGTAGGCGATTTGGACGAGGTTACCTTGACAACCAACCCAGAATTACGCAGGAAGGTGCTTTTTGCACTATTAGTGGAGAGATACTGACGCACTGCAGCAAGAGGTGACATTGTGCCTATAGTAGCCTCGTCACCTTCAGGTGGTTGTGGCTGTTCAATCATTTGTTCCATAGCTTCCTGAAAGTTTGAACTTGTAGATTAGTGTACCAGATAAGTTACTAATGAGACAAAAACAAACAAAGTAGGTTAAACGTTTATACATAACTTATTTTGGTGAACTACTGTAATACATTAGCATGTATTGTAGTGCCAACTACATAATAAAATCACTTTCGGAACATATGTCCATGTAGCATGCCTACTGTATTGTCCATTTCCTCACATTCATTGACATCTAAGGATAAAGAGACATGGTTTAAAGTAGGATGAACATAGTATGACATCATTCATATCATGGGCAAACAGATATAAAACAAACATGCTATTTTATCATTGTGTGCGCACGTGAACATAACAACTAGATTACAGATCAAGACCAAAAGAATATCCTTCATCTCTTTTAAACCATGTAAGGTGAAATGATACGTTAAGACAACTGTGAATAAAAGTGAACAGAGTAACTGACATTGGCTGCAAACCAAGTAGTTAAATGAACACATCACAGTACCAATCAGTTCAAGGCTGGAGGAGTAAGGACTTACAACAATGGCTTGAACTGGTGTTCTCATGCCCTTCATCTTGCTGGTGTGGCGATCCTTGAAGATTTGCACTACATTCGGTTCAGGTTCTTTTTGGTCCGCACGGGATTTCCTTTGTATTTGGAACAAGTCAATATAGATACGATAATATGGCACAAAAAAAAGGAAGTAGCAGCTATTTACAAGAGCCTCGCAGTGTGCAATATAGCTACGAGATCCTGTGGTCTGTTGGAATTTCACTTTAGAGCGGTTGGTTTTGTTCTTCAAACAGTTAGCCTAGAAGAAGATACACTTGTAAGGCACATACATAAATACAAGTTCAATATGTGGTCTGATCAAATACATATAGCCTACCTGATACTTTGGATTAGACCAGTGTTTAACGAGGGCTGTCCAGTCTTCATCTGTAATATATTCCACTGGAGATGTTTGGGCGATTTCATTGTTAGCCTTGCCTTCAAAGTGAGATTTTCTAAGGTGGTACCGATACTGTCGCAGAGCAGACTGAAAAACATGAGTGCATGCTTGTCTAGTTGCATCATCTTTTGGATCCAACTTGAACCTCATCTGTTGAAAAAAGAATGTGAGTCTTATTAGGAGGAAGCTAGAAAGTATGGGACAGAGCAAGACAATATTACTAATTGCGATGAATAACATTACTTACAGATAAATGGTCAAGGAAGGTGTTAAATTGGGTATTGTCTTTCTCATTCCTGTACTGGATCCACGTTGGGAGGATACGTGCATGAAACCTAACGGCAACGGCTGCCTCTGATACTAACTTGGCTGACTCTCTAGCATCACGTGGCCTTTTTAAACCTGCCTCAAAATGGATCTCCATTCTTCCTCCTTTAGATTTTGTTAATCTGTCAAGCATTATCCCTGATGTCTGTTTCCGCTTGCGCCGTGGTGCTAGTTCAACAACGAATATGGAAATTGTTAGTGTACATTAAACTGTGAGAGTACATATAAAGGAGCATGCAACTACAACTTGACTCGGTCAGGTACCGTCTTGGTGTTGATGCTCATGAGGTTCATTTGATCTTGCCAAGTCCTGTTGTGTCAGCAGTGCTTCGGAACTAGTGTTAGGTGTGAAGGCAGCATGGGAACTGGCCAGTTCCGGAGCAAACGAACAAGTAACTAGTTGAGATGCTGGTACAGTTGAAGCGGATGCTGCAGCTGGTGGAGCAGGTGATATTGTGTTTGTAGATTTTGCCGGTGGACTTGGACCTTCTACTGCACTATAAGTACCAGCAGAATCTCGACGGCAGAACCTTTTCCGTTTCACCGGACGAGTAACAACACTCCCTACTATGTTATTTTCCTTGCTCTTTTTTGACTTTGCCATGTCATGCTGTACCTACAAAACAAAAGAATAAAATCACTCTTCAGAACACATTGATGCATGATACAGACAAGCAATACATTGATGTGAGACAACCGTATGAGGATGGAATATGTAAGAAAAACAGGACGGCATGACATATTCACAGCTACGATGTGCAAACTAAGCAGAAGGATTTTCAAGAAAATAGAAGTAATGCAAGCTAGACACCGTATGAAAGATGCAACCAATATTACTCTGCCAAGTTAAAAGTGTCTTTTCATAAGTGGCAATTCGAAAAATTAGAAGCAGTACAACGTAGAAATCAATGCAAGATGCAACCACTATCAAACTACCATGTTAAAAGCGTCCAATCATGACTGACTGATGCGGGATACACAAGAGCAGTACTTTGATGTAAGAACATGGTATTATAGATAGATGCAGTGTATTCTAGACACACATAAAACTCAGCAGGTGCAATTTAATCAAAATAGAAGAAATACAGGCTAGAAAACATATGCAACATGAAACCAATTATCACACTGTCAACTTAGAGCAAGCACCTGCGATGGTGGAGTACGGGAGATGAACTCATCATGTAGACTTGGGACTTCAACTTCATTAGCAGTAGCAGTGGCAAATCTAGAGAGTCTCTGTTTGCGTCGGTGCGGAGGACCACCAACATCCCCTAACTTACTCTTTTCCTTCCTATTTTCTGATATTGCCTTATGAAGTCAAAACCACAAGAAGATGAATAAAATTAGCTCTGCATAACTGGTTGATGCATGATACAGACGAACACTACTTTGATGTAAGGCAAGCGCAGGATAGGAGGATGGAATATATACAAAAAAAGACAGCGTTTCATATTCACACCTACGATAGTGTGTCTTATGGGTAAGGAATCGTTGCACGTATAAGTTGTAAGCTACGCAGATGCAATTCAACATAATCAGAAGCAATACAAACTAGACATCATACGGAAAATGCAACCACGTATAACATTTCCAAGTAAGAGCAAGCACCGGTAATGGTGGAGTAGGGGAGATGTGCTCATCATGTACATGTATGTTCTAGAAACAGGAACACGTGTCATATTCACAGGCACTATGTGTAAAGTAAGCATATGCAATTCAAGTTAGAAGCAATACAAGCTAGACATCATACGCAACATGCAACCACATATAATAGTGTCAAGTTAGAGCAAGCACCTGTGATGGTGGAGTAGGGGAGTCATCATCTACACAGCTACGTTGACTGTCCAGCCTTGTGTTGTCTTGCGAATCTTGTTGGGAGGATGGTGGAGTAGAATCTGTAGAGACCCCCTGTTTGAGTTGCTCCGAAGGACCACCATCATCCACTGCCGGACTAATTTCGTTCAGCTGTAATGATTTTGCATTGTGAAGTCAAACCGATAAGAAAAAGGGATTAGAAACACTGCAAGACACCATATGGAAGGTGCAATCAATATCACTCTGCCAAGTTAAAACTGTCTCGTCATAGGTGGTGTTCATCAAACTAGAAGCAATACATGCTAGAAATCCTATTCAAGACGCAAACCAATATCACACTGCCAACTTAAAGGTGTCCCATCATAAGTGACTAATGCAGGATACACAAGAAGAGTAGTTTCATGTAAGAACATGGTGTGATAGATAGATATAGTATGTATCAAAAACATGAAAGCGTGTCATATTCACATGTATCATGTGTAAGCTAAGCAGATGCAGTTTACACTAATTAGGAGCAATACGAGCTAGACACCATATGCAACATGCAACCAGATATCACACTGCCAAGTTAGAGCAAGCACCTTGGATGGTGGAGTAGGGGAGCGGAGACTTGGAGCTTGTAATGCACTATCAGTACAAGGAGAATCGGTACAGATGCTCTGTTTACGTTGCTGCAGAGGACCACCATCATCGCCTTCCTTACTCTTTTCCTTCCTCTTTCTTGATTTTGCCTTGTCAAGTCAAACCCATAAGAAAAAGGAATAAAATTTGCTCTTCAGAACTCATTGATGCATGATACTGACGAACACTACTTTCATGTAAGGCAGCCGCATGATAGGACGATGGAATATGTATGAAAAACAGGACGGCGTGACATATTGACATGTATGATGTATAAAGTGTAAACTAAGCACAAGGTGCTTGAACTTGTTAGAATCGATGCAAGCTAGAAACCATATGAAAGATGAAACCAATATCACTCTGCCAAATTAAAAGGGTGCCCTAACAAATGTATTTGACCAAATTAGAAGCAATACATGGCAACAGGCTAGAAATAATATGCAATATGCAACGAATAAAGGTGACTCATCGTAAGTGATTGATGCAGGATACAGAAGAGAGGTAGTTTCATGTAAGAACAAGGTTAACACATAGATGTAGTGTGTACCAAAAATAGGAAGGCATGTCATATTCACAGGTATAGTGTGTAAACTAAGCAAATGCAATTTACCCTAATTAGAAGCATTACAAGCTAGACACCGTATGCAACATGCAACCACATATCACACTGCGAAGTTAGAGCAAGCACCTATTATGGTGGTGTAGGGGAAGTGCGGTCTTCAGGTACAGAGCTACGTTCAATATCTTCATGTAGGCTTGCTGTTTCTTGAGAATCATGTGGAGAGGATGAAATTGCATTCTTTATAAGAGTATTGTGTCTCATATTAACCAACGCGCGTGAATGTATCATCATAAGTGATAGGCGCAGGATACACAAGAACAGTAGTTTGATGTAAGAACATGGTGTGATAGGCAGATGTAGTACGTACCAAAAACAGGAAGGCGTGTCATATTCACATGTATAATGTGTAAGCTAAGGAGATGCAATTTAACAAATTAGGAGCATTGATGAGGAATACACAAGAAAAGTAGTTTGATGTAAGAACATGGTTAATAGAAAGACGTAGTATGTACCGAAAACAGGAAGGCATGTCATATTCACAGGTATAATGTGTTAACTAACCAGATGCAATTTACCCTAATTAGAAGCATTACAAGGTACGACACCATATGCAACATGCAACCACATATCACACTGCCAAGTAAGAGCAAGCACCTGCGATGGTGGTGTGGGGGAATTGCGGTGATCAACTAGAGAGCTACGTTGACTATCTTCATTTAGCCTTGCTGTTTCTTGAGAATCATGTGGGGAGGATGACACTTCACTCTTTAAATGAGTATGGGGTCTCACAGTAACCCACCCGGGTGACTGTCTCATCATAAGTAATTGACAAGGGATACAAAAGAGCATTAGTTTGATGTACGAACATGGTTAATAGACATATGTAGTATGTATCGAAAACAGGAAGGCATGTCATTATGGAAGGTATAATGTGTAAAGTAAGCAGATGCAATTTAACCAAATTGGAAGCAATACAAGCTAGACACCATATGCAACATGCAACCACATTTGACAGCGCGAAGTTAAAGCAAGCACCTGGGATGGTTCTGTGTGGCAATCCAGATCATCAACTGCAGAGCTATGTTTACTGTCTCAAACTGTTGACACTGCACCCGTTAGAGCGCTGGAATGCTTATCTTTGAATTACACTGGAGCGACTTCTGTCTTTTCTTTTCTGCATTCATGAACACTACGTCAGAGTCTGAAATACCCATGCATAAAAAGAATAGTGTGAGTATGGGTGAAGTGTGTGCACAATTAGTACAGTGTAAAGGTAGCAGATAGCAGGTCGGTGAGAAATAAATGACGGGAGACATATGATAGCTCTACAACATGCATGGCACACTAAATTACTACAGGATTCTATGAAAATAACAGTCGACTGAAAGAAAATAGGTCAGTCCATTTTTTCTGCACCGTCCGATGTACAAAGAACAGGCAGATCGCCTTCATCTACCTCTAGCCAGTCAGTGTTGACGATCTTCCTCGAAACGCCAGTGACCACCGGCCCAGTATTCCTCCCCTGCCTGCGCCCTCCCCTCGTCCTCACCACACCGCCGTGCTTGGCACCGCCCCCGGCCATCCATTCAAGCCCCGCCGACCTCCAGATCAGGGGCAAGCAGCTCCTGCGCCCCACACCCCGCTTCCCCGAGGAGCAGGCGGACTAGGTGCTCCGCGCGCCTAAGCGGGTGCTGCTTCGTTTAATTGCGGTTCGACTAACCATGAATTGAAATCCAGGCGGGCTATTGACCTCTAGCAAAGGTGAAATAGTAAAAGGGAGGAAACCTTGTGCATTTAGTATCACGAAGAAGATGCAGTAAGAAGCGCTCAACTAGTTTCTTTCGCGGGATGAATATGGTGTGAGCAGCGACGTAAGATTCACACGAATATGGGAAGAGGAGTACCTCTTTCTGCTGGCAGTGTTGTGTCCTCCTTCTGTTTTTCCGACGATCTTCTTGTTGTTCGCCGGAAACCAGAAGTTGTGGAGGACGGTGCAGCCATGGACGAACCCATGGCCAAGTTGTTGAGTGTGGTGCAGTGGCCGTCTGTCGGGGGCCGCGAAGCAGATCCGAGGCGGCGAACGACGGCGTAGCGGGAACAGCTTCGGTGTGGTGGATGGTTGCGACAGTGGAGCCGCTGCAGTGAGGCGCAGGATAGCGTGGTCGAAGTGGTTCTGGTACGGAGCACGTCAGCGTCGGCGTCGTGGAGGCAGCTCTGCCTCGGCTTCAGCTGCTAAGTCCTTGAGGGCGTTGCGGTTGCGGTTGCGTTGGACGACGACGTCGGGGTACCGGCTCCGGTGTGATGGAGGAGGGCGGCGGTGGATTGGCCGCTATGGGGTGGAGGACGGAGGAGACTGGGGTTTCGCGGCTGGTGGAGAGGGCGTTTTCGCGCCCATGGAGTATGAATGGGGAAACGGAGGGAGGCGGGGAACTAAGGGGGAACAATGTTTTGGTTTGAGAGGCGCTTTTTTGAAATTTGGGGAAAGTTACAAACTTTCCGCCCATCTAAAATTTCGGAAAAATTGCGGGTTGGGGGTAGGACAGTCATGTCAGGTGTCCCAAATGTGGGCGGGATAGATTTCGGCCGAGCGCATGGGTAGGCGCCCACGGCGTATGAATGCTTCTCTGGCGTCTTGGTCAAGTTACAAACCTACCCCGGTTTAGACCTTTGGACATCAGGCCGATAGGCTACACGGGCCAGAGTCAGGACAATAGTTTCCTACCACCAAAACATTAGTCTCGCGCGGTTTCGGGTGACCAGAGGCCTATTTGGCGCTTCGTTCAATATTTGGGAGCAGAAGCATTATCGTTTTCGGTTCTCTTGAATTGAACTTTCAGGATTTGTCAAACTTCACAAATCTTTACTATTGAAATCTTAAAGCTACGATTATTTTGGAATGGAGGGGGTACATTTGAATATACATTGTACACGAGTATATATTAAAAAATATGCAACTTACCTCAGTTCATGCATGGTTCCAGATATAATCTCCTTGGTTGCAAAAAAAGTTAGATATGCGTATGAATATATATAGCATGTTCAAACTCACAACAAAGATTGATGCCCCCTTTTACATATGATTTACAATTGCCATTATCTCGGGTTCAAATAGATGAATGCACTTCCTATGAATTCGAATCTTCGAAACCCCCTTTATGTTGAATTCGACATGTATTCTATTTCGTAGCTAGCAATTTGGAATATATCCATGCAAGTGACAAATGTATAAAGTTCTTCACACTAACAACATGGAGTGCACTAATTAATGTTTATATATGAATTGCAAAAGCATCCATTCCCTGTATTTCGAACCGCTCTCACTCTATGGATCGATAATATGAAATAAACACATGCACATGCTAGAATTCAATTGCAGTTGAAGAAAGAGCCTACTCCTGGTACTGTATATTAGTGATAGGGGTGTGTACAAAGTACACGTGAAGACCAGGCATTGTGCGTGTGTGGATACTATCAACGAACTAGCCCCCAAGCTTTTATAACATACTAAGGGCCTAGGGTTACAAATCATATATAGTCGTCTTATCACCAGTGGGGATAGAGTCTTCTGCGACTCTGGTAGCTTCGTGTTGTACGCCGAGTCCTCCACATGGGTCTTCGTATAACACGTCTCGGTCCAACCTATATGTGGCGCAGGATGGAACCGACCCATGAGTCTTCATGTTGACCCACCACAACTAGAAATGATGTCCCCACCACACCACACACGCAATCGGCCACTAAGAGAATAAGCATATACAATAGTACAACGGTATCTAGCTCATGATATGTCTCCATATTTTGTTGATGACACTGACGGACTTTGCATTTGATGCGTGCTCCGTATTTTGTCGACGACACTTACGGTCATTGTATTTGAATTGAAAGCACGATATGGTCACTAGACTTTAGAATAAGCTCATCACGGTCACCGCATACATTTTGTCGTGCTAACCAACATGTGGTTGGATGGTTAGAGGAAAGTGGTTTCTCGAGCCCACCAAGGTTAAAGTCCCGGTGCTCGCATTTATCTTGTGTTAATTTCAGTATTTTCCGGCGACGTACGTTCAGTGGGAGGAGACGTTCCACTCGACTACGAGGCACCTATGGTGACTTTGTAAAATCTCAAGATCATATATGCTGGCCCACTCTCTCGAATGTGCTCACAGGGGTCGGGTTCGCGTGTGTGCGCTTATAGCGGTGAGTGCTTGCGCGTATATATGAGCCCTTGCATCTGTACCGTGTTAAACAAATACATATCATGATTATACGGTCACTAGCTCACCCGTACAACTCCGTATTTTGTTGATGACACAATCAATTGACCAGTCAAACATTCCACGCGGCGGAACTAGTGTTGCACCATCGGGGCGTGTAACCGTGGGGCCCACCTGTCAGCCCGTATATGAAACAAAGAAATGGTAGTTTGAGTCTGTACTGTGTTAATAAAATAGGAGTACATTTTAGGGTGATCGTACGGTCATTGGCTCACCATGCAGCTCCGTAATTTGTTGATAACACGATCAATTGACCAGTTAAACGGTCCACACTCAGCAGCGCACATTACCATAGGGCTCACCCGTCAGCGCGTATTTGAAGGACAAAAATGGTAATAAATTAGTGGTCAGTGGGTATTCGAAGTCGTGAGACCTCTGGTTGGCAGTCACGGGCGGTTGGGGTGCATTCATTGGGCGGTGGGGTGGGGATCCCCAGAGAAAAAGCTCGGCGGGGGGGGGGGGGCTAGAGGGATGGCCGGTGCGGTGGCGGACCAGTGGTGGGGAGTGGTTTCGGGGAGGGCAGGCCGGTCGCGGGCGGCGTGGGTTGGCGGTTCGGCCGGTGGTGGCTGGCGGCTCTGGGGTGGAGTTTGATGATAAACTAGAGGCCCTTGATTTCGTATCCAACGGCTGGAAAATCTAATGACCAGAGATGAAAAAGTCAGTCGACTGACATGTAGCCTCACCCCGCATGTACACATGCACGCACGCAAGACACGCACGCATGTGGGCGTGCAACACTGACACGTACACACGCACGCATGCTGGCGTGCAACACTGACACGTACACATGCACTCACGAACACATGCACGTACGCACCAATGCGTGCAACACTGAAACGTACCCTTGCACGCACGCAACACTCGCACGCCTGCATGCACACAGCACACGACGCAGGACACACGTTCGACCTATACGTGCATGCACCCTTTGTTAAGGACATGGATTGTTACGAGTATTAATCAATCTTATCTGTGATAAGCAGAACATTGATGTTTGCAGCGGTCTTTATGAATCACAACGTATCGAATGGGCTATCAACATTGTAGGCTTATCTACATGAAAAAGATGATGTCACACTCAATGAACAATCATCGGTTTATGAATGCCCGCTTCTGACCGCCCTGGCGCACCAAAGGTTCCTTTGCTGTGCGCTGCCTGCCTTGGGTCACTGACATGCAGGCCATGCACCCAAAGAGCCCACACGTCAGTGGAAGAACGGCGCGGTGTCCTAGGTCAGAGTCGAGGGCGCCACTCGCGGCACGCCCGGCTGAACACGCCTCCGTGCCGCATTCAAATGCCTCCATGAAACCCGCCCGTGTGGAAGCCGAGAAACCCACTCTGGACACACATCTGTTCATGACCGGGCCGGCGTTAAACGCAACGCCGGCCGTGCCATCTATTTAATCTCCTATTTAAACGAGGCCAAACGCCGGCCAAGAATTGCACACCTCCGCCGCTCCCCTATCTCCTTCAGCATTTTGTCCACTCTTACAATGGCTTACGAAGAGTAGTTATTCCGCATCCAAGCCGGCTGGGTAGCCCGCTGGATACGAGCTATGCAGCTCGCTGATCCACCTCCCTCCCCTCGCCCGACGGAGCCAGTTGCCGCCCCAAGCCGGCGCGCGGTTCAGCAACTCGCCGCTCCAGGCCAGCTCGATGAGGAGCGGCGCACGGACGTCGTTGCTGCCGTCCATGCCGCCGCCTCGTACCGCGTCTCCCGTTTCTGTGGCCGAGACTCCCATGCCGGCGGCCGTGCCATGCAAGCAGCGATAGAAGCCGGGTGCGCGGAGAGCTGCCAGTTGGTGGCCAGCGCCTCCGCGTGTTCCGCCATCATCGAGGAGAAGTAGAACACGGGAGGCCGCCGCCGCTTGGGTCCCATGAAGACCACCGCGGAGGCGACGCCAGCGTACACAGCAGGTGTCTTGCCAAATCCTTTTGTTGCGAGGACCTTCGTCGACCCCGCATGGGCTCCACAGAAGAGGGCAATGTTAGGATGAACTCGAGCCGGTGCCGGCCATGGCGAAGTAGTCGCCAATATTTTGGCTACCCCAGGCAAGATCCAAACAGCCCCTCCCAACAGATTCAAATCCCTTGTTCGCCGTGGAATTTTGCCATGTGTTGTTTTCATGGACTAGCAAGATGCCCGTGCATTGCACGGAACATCAAGATGCATTTTTTTACAAACTCCCGCATGCATGCAAGGGATAATTAATGTCCTCCTTTGCTAGTACCACAAGGCAAACACCATTAATATTGCATCGATTAATGTTAGTGGCCTTATATATCTGCAAATTGTAATTTCGATAGTGGCCCCTTGTATATAAAAATGGAGGGAGAAAGATGAGAGATAAGGCGAGGAGTAGTGGGGCGTGGTGGTGACTGGTTGTCGGATTGGGCGGAGGCATGGGGATGGACGGCGCATTATGTCTAGGTTTGTATCTCTCTCACACACACCCACGTTGGTGGGGGACGTGCACGAAGAGAAGAGGTGCACGCACGGCGCACGTACTCCCGTCTCTTTCCCAACCACACCCACGCGGGTACACGGTGGAGCTCATTTCTATATGAAAAAGGCAGCCCACATGGTAATTTGGCACATGTACTGGTTGTCCACTTGTTGGAGGGAGGACCGTCTACCATGGGTGAACAAACAAATTGCGACTTGACGTGTTATGTTAAAAAAAGAGGCAAACCATGTGAGGCCTACCTTAGAGGCAAGGCTCTATACACTGGAGTACTTTTGATGTGTCCCGTCAAATCGCAGAACGTGGAGAAGCTTGCTTAGTACGCCGTCTCCCCCGCCCACGGGCGCGGTGGCTCGCAGGATGAGGTGAAGCTTGCTCCCTCGCCCACGCTTGCGGTGGCTTGCAGCACGAGGAGAAAATTTTACTACTCTCTTCGTTTACTCCTCGTCCCTACTATGTACTTTGGTTAGTATTCCCTCCATTTACTTATACAAGGCCACTATAAAAAAATACATTTGGCATCTATACAAGGCCACAAATAGTAATCGAGACAAAAGTTACTACTCCCTCCTTTCCAGTTTATGGCTCAATTTCAAAATCTCTCCAACCAAGGTAGACGGTGAGTGGTCGAATTAATTTCGTAGTTTGCACAAGTAATTAGTACGCTCATTTTTCTCAAGAAGTTGTGTTTACCGAGGCATTAATTAGAATGAATGCATGAATGACCACTAAATTTCCATGAACTTGTACATGCATTGGTTAGTTTCCACTTGACACTGCTTTCAAAGGGTGATCTAACGCACCTCGAAATCCAACATGTAATGGTACTACTACTACTATACTCCCTCCTTTCCAGTTTATAGGGCTTATCTCAAAATTTTAGTTTTTCCATTTTATAAGGCTCAATTTGGTTGTTTTCCATCACATGTTCAGATTTGAAGGTGCATTAAATCATTGAATGCAAGTATTAAGAATGAATGCATGAATTTAGGGCTTATCTCAAAATTAGTACGCTCATTTTTCTCAAGAAGTTGTGTTTATCGAGGCATTAATTAGAATGAATGCATGAATGACCACTAAATTTCCATGAACTTGTACATGCATTGGATAGTTTCCTCTTGACACTACTTTCGAAGGGTGATCTAACGCACATCGAAATCCAACATGTAATGGTACTACTACTACTATACTCCCTCCTTTCCAGTTTATAGGGCTTATCTCAAAATTTTAGTTTTTCCATTTTATAAGGCTCAATTTGGTTGTTTCCCATCACATGTTCAGATTTCAAGGTGCATTAAATCATTGAATGCAAGTATTAAGAGAAAATTGACCAATGCATGTAATTTATGCATGCATGCATTGCAATTAATGCATTGGTAAACATACTTTTCTGAAGAAAACAAGAGCATTAATTGAGTGCTTTTGCAAACTACAAAAAGTATTCCACCACTCACTATCTACCTTGGTTGGTGAGATTTTTGAATTGAGCCTTATAAACCGGAAAGGAGGGAGTAGTAGAATTGAGACTTATCAAATGAAAAAACGAATGTTTTTTAGATGAGCCCTATAAACCGTTGTGGGTACGTACTCTGTAAAAACAGATTTCTCCAACACTAACTCGCTCCCTTTCATGAATTCTATAGTAGTATACTCCTCCGTCGACGCTCCCTTTCATGAATTTTGTACTTCCTATCGCCAACATGTGGGACATATAGCAACTGGGTCGGCGTGTCAAGCACCAAATAACAGTGCAGAACAGCAGGGGGACGCACCCCACTCGTACTGGCCCAGTAGTAGTAATGAGCAATGAGACGTCAAATCACAATGCCGCACTTTCCCAGACGGACGAAGCAACCCTTATTTCACACTTCCGTTCGCCATCATCTCAAACCACGTACTAGTATCGCTTTTGCTTCAAGAGGGACACGCGCATCGCCTTGGTACATCATGACACGTGGGACCTCATGACAGGCCATGCTCCCCCGCCGATCGCTCGGTAAAATCACCTCATTTTTACTATATTTCCTCCATATCGGTTTACTACATGGCATGCACGTCGTTCTAGGTTGAGAATTTAACTGGCTATATATGTGATGAACAATACTCTAGCCTTTTAAAAAATGTATACTTTTGTATAGTAGTACTATTGATGGATTCCGCCATGGAGCAAAAAATGAAATAAAAAAAGGGTGGTACATACAGAGAGCGCTCGTCGCCAAATTATGCATATAGTACTATTGAAAAAGCTAGTACGTGCTTAATTGGTGTGCTAAATTCAATTAAATAAATACTAGTAGTATGTACATACTGAAGAGTTAAAGTAACGAGAAGAAACATAACATAGTTCTGCTGGGGGCTCAGCATAACACACCCCTCAAATTAAACTAAGCACACCTGAAATTAAACTATGCAAATAATCCGGTAGACGTGGATTAGAAGTTTAGAACCACCATGAGCAACGACACTGCCACCTTACTCGGAGTCCTCGTCCACGTCCTCGACTTCGTCCTTGTCCCTATTCCTCTTGGCCGATACTTCTTTGCTTGAACCGCACACTTGGCTGTTGCTCTTCATCCAACCCTTTTAGATATTGAAGCAAAGGTAGCCATCCATTGCAGCGTAGTGGATGTGGTCTATATCTAGTACATTCCGCTGCCATGCATGATGATGAAACGCGTGTGGAGGTTTCTCCAGTTTACCGTACGAAGGGTGAACCATGGCTCCTGCCAGGGTCAGCATTGAAGGCTGACGAGAGGGCACCAGCCGATTCTTCTGGAGGTCGAAGGGGTTGCCTACAACGAGGCCTATCCGACCCTGGACTTCTTCGTCATTCTAAAGTCTACAGTAACGAATTTCACTGTTTTGTCCTTGCGGAAGGTCTTAAAATCCTGGCACTCAACGTCGGCATGGCATATGTGGTAGACCAAGCAAACGTTATGTACGCAAACCTCGATCACGACGGGCTTCTTCCTCTCTTTGTCCTTTAGATACTTCTCTCGTCCCAGGACTGTGGTGTACTCAACATCTAGCCCAGCGACCCACTCATCATCTGAGTTTTCGAACATGCGTCTGAAGCGAGAATGACATCCTTTCACCGTCGCGGAAGAATGGGTGTAGATGACGTCGAACTCATCGCCGGTGATGGTTCTAACCTTGTACTCACTGCCGATCATGGAGATTTGGGACGCCATAGATCTGGGAGGAGGGTTAGGATTAGTGGAACTGCCGTAATGAGAATGGACGGGACGACTAGGACTGAACTGCCGTAGTATTGAAGGACGTGCGGGGACGAATAGGAGCGAACTGCCAGCGTGCGAACGGCAGGGTAGTGGCTTTCCATTCTCCCATGATACGGGCTTCCGAGAGCCCTTGGATCTGAGATTGAACGGTGGCATGGCGTGATTCTAGACCTATGGGTGAATGTCCTATCCTGGAGGGTTATTCTGCAAATTTTCAGCAACTTAGCATGCGATCGTTTGATCTCAGATCCAAGGGCTGCCAGCAGCCCATATCATGGTCGCGCATACCACGGCCGTCGCGTCGCTCGCACGGTCGCGCCCTTGGAGATTTAACACGGTGCGTTAGGCTATCTGATGTTGGCATGTCATACATAGTCATCACTTAGTCACTCATACTACAACAAGGTTGGCTATAAGTGTATTTTTTTTGTTACTCCTCTCTATCTCTTTCTTCGTACTCAAGGAAGAAACGATGCTAGTAAGCGCGTGTATTTATTGCATTTGCCAAGGAGTGACCTCTTCCAATGAAATTGTGTTGCTAAGCTTGCTTCATTTAATTAGCTATAGACTCAAAATTGTCTTTTCACCTAGGTACACGCGCTTAGCACCGTTTCTTCCTTGGGTCACCAAACTAGTCTCTCTCTTCTTGATTAACTTGCCACATCAGACTTTATGCCTATGTGGCAAGCTTAAGCACCTGTAGGAGCAAGTAAAAGTAAGTACAATAGTGCGCTTTACATGGCATTTTTGCATATGTGGAGGAAATAGAGGCAAGGCAGAAGTGGAGAAGTGGGCTCTCATGCAAGAGCCAGCCTCTACTACATGGTGGAGCATTGGGAGAGGCACCTATATGGAGGTGGTCAGGAATCTGGGAGACTCACGCCGGTTGTAGCGCCGCAGTTAAAATGATAATGGCAAGTCAAATCACGGGGCCCCACCTGTCCAGCAGTAACTCGCTGTCAAATCAGACAGCCCTACGTTTGCAGCAGCTACTCCCTCGTCTTCTCGCGTCTCTGTCGAACCAACTAGGCGGAACTGCCCCGCCGCCTACCGCACAGGAAAAGCCCCGCCCGCGACTTTTAAATACAACTACATCCGTTAAGAATCCAATGATATACTTTTTGTGACATAGTAACTCATATTTAGTTAGTCAAATGGATGACCTATAACTACGTGCAGGCCCTATAAACTGAGACGCCTAAAAATAAAAAAAACGAGACGGAGAGGGTAGTTCAGCACGTATCTTTTTAGATCAATATAGTCGGGATTCACCAAGGAGCAAAACCAAGTGGTAGGCTGCTCCTGTCGTGTTGGCGTAGCAACTCAAGCAGGGTCAGTCCGCACACGAAATGGCGACACACTTAACAGGACCCCTTTGGCCGACATGTGGCTCATCCACCGTCTTGTTCCACGTGCGATGCACCAAACTACAGTTCGGAGCATGGAATTGGAGGCACCCCGGTCATAGCGCCGCAGTAGTAGAAAATGAGCGATGAGGGGTCAAATCACAAAGCCCCACCTTTCCCGCATTAAGCTGGACGGACGAAGCAACCATCATTTCACTCTAGGGCGCAAGAGCATAAAGAAAAGAGAAAACAATGATGCATGCGGCAGCTACCTAGGGCACCTTAGGGTAGGGGTCTCCACTACAGATCCTTTTTTTTGAAAGCGCCTCCACTACAAATCGGCTTCTCCCTCGTCCTCTTGAAGAAAACCGATGATGAGTGCGGCGGTAGGGTTTGTAGGAGTACTAGGGCGTGCGGGGCCATGTCGTAGTAAACGGGTTCGAGCCGATGCCTTAAATATGTGTGGGCCGCTTGGTTTTACAGGAACGAGGAAGCATTTTGGGTTCGGGGACCAGTGGAGATATAGTACGTACAAAAATTGTGGACGTAGGTTCGACCGAAAGGCAATGATGCATGGGCCCTGCATTTTGATATACCCGGGGCCGCGTGAAATTTGCTACTCTACTCAAAACTACTAGTAAGGTTCACATGTATTGAACGCATGAGATTTTGAAACCAAAATATGAATAAATACACAATATAGCATGTAAAGCTTTGAGTCATATATGCATGATGTAGATGTTCGTTTATTTCTTATAGTTCATCTCATTCAAAATCAATAAGTTTTATAAAAATGTTAAGATTCATGGGGTTGTGCATGGGTTCGTTGTACAAAGTTGGTGCAAAGTTGGGTCATCTATTTTGGAACGGAGGGAGTAAATCATAAAGTAAAAAACAAATAATGGCAATTCATTTAGAAAAAAATAATCAATCATGATACAGAAGATTCTAGAACAAAGGAGAAGTGCTTGTGTTGTGAGGTTTGTGCATTATGCTTAAGTTCCACCATGGAGTCTTCTAAATTGTACATGTGGTAGATCTGGTGGAATGTTGATGATATCCAACGGCCAGTAGTGCTCGGATTTGCCTATCTCTGCACTGTCGGGTTAGCTTCATCCAGCGACCATCTTTCAAAGTTATTGGCACACTATATAGTTCTTGTGCCATAGTTGCATGTTTTGGAAAAAAGCTACTAGTGGGTTGTACTATCTATTTAGGAATAGAAGATGTATACATGGAAGTTGTAGGGAAAGAGATGACCTGGAGCATCTCAATTCCTATGAGTAGGGATTGGAAAATAGATGTCATTTGGTTCACATCATAGGAACTTTTCTATTGAATCTAGAGATGACATGTATCTCAATTCCTATGAGGAGGGATTAGAAAAGAGACGTAATTTGGTTCATATCATAGGAACTTTTCTATTGAATATACGCTAATGTTTATTTTCCTTTGAAATTAAGGGAGTATAGGAATCCATTCATATGAACCAAGTGGCTCTAAAGCTATAAAAATGATATCATGTTTATTTCCTTTGAAATGTGGAGTATATGAATCTATTCCTATGAACCAATTGGCTCTAAAGGAAAAAATCCTATAAAAATCATATCATATAGAGTTCCTATGATATTCCTCGATAGTAAATGATGCTCGAAATTGCTGCGGGTCATATGATGGTCTTTCTTTGAAGACTCCTCACCCAACTTTATAGTTACCTCTCGAAGATAAATGAAATGACATATACATGGTATTCTACATGTGCAATTTAGTACACGAAAACTCGGTAAAAGTTTGCGAGGTTTGAATTTTCAATAAAGCTATATGCACTGCATTTCGGAATGGATGGAGCATACGGCAGTTGCTAACGCTCATGTGGAAGATTTGTGTGTAGGAGGAGTGGCTGTTCTGTTAAATGACATGGCAAAACTGACACTGTCGGATGCCGATCTAACGGTTCTTACGGCATTCGTCAGGAAAAGGCTTGTGGCGAACGTTTGTCGGATAATGATTTACGGACACATGCATTGCATTGATACGTGCCCCCCTCTCTCTCACGCACACACACCCTCACGAGTCATGACTCTCCCGAGTCCTCTCGCAGACTCGCACGTCGCACCCACCGTCTATATGCAGGTAGACGTCACACACATATGTGCTCTTCATACCCTACCCTCAGAACTTCTAAAAAACAAAAGACGGCGCGCACATTTTATTTTAGCTCACACATCACACACTTGTACTATTACTCTTGGGGCGAACGTTCTTTGGGCATAGTATATTGTACTCTCACGAAGAGAAGCGATGCACGCACGCACTAGTTCTCTCACACCCACTCGCGGGTACACGTAGGAGCGCATTTTTTGAAGCTGGTACAACAAAATCACTCATCTATATATAAAATCAGGAGCCTTAGCGCTTGCTTTACCAGGGTTCCTCTTGTTCACTCTGTCATGCTCTCCAGATCTAAGCAACACATAGGTGGCCACACTCTCTCTCAGCTCATGGCTGGTCACAAATCCAGCCGGACAACCTCGACCGGGGAAGGGGTGTAGGTGCATCGTTCACGCTGTCGTCGGCGGCGAGGGAGGAGACCAACGGCTGCCCGCGCGTCCCGATCGGCGGCCATGCCGTTCTCTCCGAGAGAGCGCCGGCTCGGAAGGGCCTCCGACCCCTTATTCCTCCCTGCGGTATTGTGGCCAAGATGCGGCCTCCCGACGACGTCTTTGCGACATGCCGACGACCCGCAGGTATATATTCCTTCGAAACCTGCCTTGCTCTACTGCCCAGCTCCCTTCGTGTGGATCCTTTTCTACGTCTGCCCGTTGTTCCAAAGCCACCTAGACTTCTACTATTATTAGAAGTAAAGCTATTTCGTACAGTCGACTCAACGCGTTGGTTCAAATAGGGAAGAAAGTGGGAAAGCTGTAGCATGAATCTAGGACTTGGTTCTAAGAGGAAACGGGGGAAAGTAGTAATATGTGTCACTGTTTAAATAACTGTATTTCTTATTTGCGCAAACAGGGATGTCTGTCTCCGTATCGTTTCTATCCACGCAATCAAAAGCACACACATCAGTTTTAGTACAACTGCGCAAAATGAGAAGGCTATCCCTCATTGCCGTCGTCTAACCTCCCGTCTTCAAGGTATCCCTACATTGGTAGTAACTAAGGTAGAATGACCAACGCAATCTAAAAGAACCTGATTTGTACGTTTTACTTCCTGATTGCAGTGTAGGGACGAGCGAAAACAACTGCATCCTAGTCCGGAATGCACTTTCTACCAGTTCATCTATGGACCGAGGACTAGTGGCACGGCTGCACAATGGTTTTTTGGACAGGTGCATGGACAAGAGGCATTGTGGTCTGCTTATTTCTGCAAATAGCGGTGCTTAAATTTAGTGGAATGCACCAGAATTTCACCTGGTCAGTCTCTGCATGGTTCAGTTCAGCATTCCAGCTGAGACCACAATTATAATTGGTTATTCTAGAATGAGAGAACCTAACCCTGAATGGTGGCAACAAGAAAAAACCAGAGTGAACTCCAGGAAATTTAAGCCTGCCGGGAGGCCCTTTGCTCAGAGAGAAGCCTTGCTTGTTTTTTCCTGATTTGTAAACCTTCTCACAACTTTGCCTTTTGCTGTGAACTAGTATATGTTTGATATGTTCTATGAATCATTGAGATGTATAAAATTGCTTAACTTATGCTTTTCAAGTTTTTTATGAAGACGAGTTTAATGTGGGTGTTCCACATGAGCGCTGGACTAGCGTGTGAACGTTTGGAATTTATGACATTGTGGCCTCAATTAACTACATGAACCACTGTAACAAGATACATAGTTGCTTATATGTCAGACAGCAGATTGTTGATTGTTATCTGGTCGATAGCCTAGTGTTGAAGCGAGGTGGGCCAATGTGTCATGTTTTGCACAACTTCTTACAAGTGGGGTAGCACCAATAGTGTTTACAAGTACTTATGTATACGTCGGCGCACGGTTCTCGAACGAGTGCTCTATTTCATCAAAACACACACTGCTCGTATGATAAACCGTGACAACTTATGTCTTACCATGCCATATTCATGAAAAAACTAGTGAGGACACATCTATTTCGGCAACAATTACGATGGTTCTCTATAACACCCTCGATGCGACTATAGCTCCCACGTGTCGAGGCATGACTTAGAGACATAATCGCATTGAAGGCATATGTCGCAAGTTAGGCAATCTTCACAACATCCCATGTATTATGAATAATAAAGGGGAGAACATAGTTGGCTTACACTCGCCACGTCAATCAAGTACAGAAATAAGATTACATCAACCAAACACTCATGGACCGACTACGGCGCCAAAATAAAAGAGAACCCAACATGCGACACGGTCCCAATCACCCCCAACTGGGCACCACTACTGATCATCGGGAAAGGAAACGTAGTATCGTTGAGAGTCTTTGTCGAACTCCCACTTGAGCTCATACTCGTCACCTGGAGCGGAATCACCTGGACCTGCATCTGGAGTTATAGTATCTGTGAGCCACAGGGACTCAGCAATCTCGCACCCTCGCGATCAAGACTATTTAAGCTTATAGGAAGGGTAAGGCAAATATATGTGGAGCTGCAGCCAGCGACTAGCATATATGGTGGCTATCTTATTCGCAAAAGAGAGCGAGAAGAGGAGGCAAAGCACGAGCGAGACGCTAGACAGCAACCTACGCAAACATTACTCCAACACCGTGTCCACTTCCCGGACTCCACCGAGAAGAGACCATCACGGCAACACACTCAGTTGATTCATTTTAATTAAGTTAAGGTTCAAGTTATCTACAACCGGACATTAACAAATTCCCATCGGCCCATAACCGCGGGCACGGCTTGCGAAAGTTCAATCCCTGCAGGGGAGTCCCAACTTAGCCCATGACAAGCTCTCACGGTCAACGAAGGAATAGACCTCCTCCCAAGACGTTCCGATCAGACTCGGTATCTCGGTAACTCAAGACACTTCGACAGGTTAAAACAAGACCAGCATCACCGCCCGAATGTGCCGACAAATCCCGATAGGAGCTGCACATATCTCTTTCTCAGGGCACACTCAGATTGTCTGAGGTACCGGTAGGCCAGCCCAGAGTTGCCCCTGGTGGCCACTGGTAGCTGACAGGTGGACCAACACTCAGAGGAGCACTGGCCCGGGGGGTTTAAAATAAGATGACCCTTGAGTCTGCAGAACCCAAGGGAAAGAAAAGGCTAGGTGGCGAATGGTAAAACCAATGTTGGGCATTGCTGAAAAAGCTTTAATCAAGGCGAAATATCAAGGGGTTCCCATTATAAACCAACCGAGTAAGGAACGCAAAAATCCGGGAACAAAACACCGATATGACGGGAAATAGGGCGGCAAGAGTGGAACAAAACACTAGGCGAGAGGCCGAGCCTTCCACCCTTTACCAAGTATATAGATGCGTTAAGATAACATGGCAATATGATGATATCCCAACAAGTAAATAAAAGAGGTTCCAACAAGGAACGGCCTCCAATCTTCACCTGCAACTAGCAACGCTATAAGAGGGGCTGAGCAAGGCGGTAACATAGCCAATCAACGGTTTGCTAGGACAAAGGTGGGTTAGAGGTTTCACATGGCAATTGGGAGGCTGACAAGCAAAAGGTAGGCATCGAAGCATTGGCATAGCAAAAGAGCAAGCAAACTAGCATAGCAAAGATAGTAGTGATTTCGAGGGTATGATCATCTTGCCTGCACAGTTGTCAGAGTTGACTGGATCCTCACAATCAAACTCAACGGGCTCCTCGTTAGCGAACTCGTCTCCCGGCTCTACCCAAAAAAGACAAACAAGCAACAAGGATTCGATCAACCACGTGCAAACTCAAACAAAACGATGCAATGATGACATGCTATGCGGGATGCGATGCGGGATGCAAAATGCAAGATATGACAGGAAATGCATGAACCTGGCCTCAACTTGGAAAACCAAGTGTGCCACTGGAAATATGGGATGAAATCTCTTGAAAACGATATAAAGATCATCGGAATCGGAGTTACGGTTTGGAAATGGCAAGCGATTTAAGAATGACACCGGTCTGCGATTTACAGCAAGTAGGCATCTAAATGCAACAAAATGAACATGCTACAGCCACCAAACATAACAACAGAATACATGGAAGGGATTCACACAAGATTCTTAACAAAAGTCTAGCACTGAGCTACGGCCAATTCATCCACTATGAGGTTCAAACAAGCATGGCAAAACGCAAATGCAAAACAGATTCCAGACTTAGTGAAATTAACACTTGTCTAAAATTTCAGATCACGAAGCCCTCTTCGGAGCATCAAAACAACATGATACATGACCTGATTAAGAAAACTAAGAACATGGCATGGAGCTACTCAACAAGCTTAACAAAAGACCCAAAGTGACCTGGGGCCAAAAGGGTTCACAAAATAAACTAACGGGCACAAGAACATAGCTAAAACACAATCAGTTTTCAGACTTAGTGGAAACTGAGACATGCTGAAATATAACTCATGAAGGCATGTAAACGAGCTCAATGCACTCACTAGGTTGCAAGTCATGGTAAGGCAAGCATACATCCATAAAGAAGGCACAAAATACAAGCTAGACATGGCAAGAACAATGGCATAGCATGCACGGAACAACTACGATAACATCGGCAAAACCGCAAACAAGTTGACGATCTGCCCAGATTCACAACGAAGCAAAAGTAGAGCTCGATTGACTCAAGCTTGGGTGCTCCATAATTTCAATCCAAGACATGGATGGATAGAGCATAACAAGATTAACAAAATTCCTTTACTGATCATTCTCAAAAGAGGCACGGATCCCTAGGAAACAACATGAACATATGGCACCACGAACTAAATAATCCCAGACTTCGTGAAAACTACTAAGTCCCTGAAAACAGATTTACCGGGTGCCTCACTTTGCAAGCTTGCACAAGTCACCACACACATCCTAAAAATGCATGGGTTGCACCTCTGGAAAGATAACAAAATCCTTAACAAAACATATGAAGGACTCATAGGCATAGCATGCACACAGTAATCATGGCAAAAATGACAAAAGTCTAAGATGAACTAGCAGATCTGACAATTAACTCATGAAGCCTCCTTCTAATAGCATTTCGGGCATCAAGATGAGCTCAAATGAAAATGATGCAATGTAATGAAATGATCTACTGGTCGAGACGAACATTTTGATATACTATATGTCCAAAACGGAGCTACGGATGCAAAGTTACAGCAGGTCAAAGATCGCATAAAAATTAGGGTTCGGAGGGAAAAAGTCAACCGAGGGGATATTTCCAGATCTAGATCCGGCGTGGATTTCGAGGATCGCCGGGGTTGAAGACGACGGTGGCCGGAGTTGGAGGGGTCGCCGGACTTGGCGAGGCGGCGGCGAGGGGCGGCGACCGGGGCGGCAGCGGCGAGGCCCGGCCGCGGTGGGGCGCGGTGGCGCGGTCGCCGGAGCGGCGAGGTGGTGCGGCTCGCCGGCGGAGGCGGCGGCCGGCGGGAGGAGAGGCGGCGGCGCTTGGGCGGCTCGCGGGAGACGGCAGGCGCGGCCCGGATCGGCGGCGCGGGGGCCGGCTTTGGGCCTTCGGGCCCGGCGGCGGCCGGCTGGTGGCGGCGCCACGTGGCATGACGTGGTTGGCTGCGGCGGCGCGGCGGACACGTCCGGCCCGAATCGGACGTGTCCGTCGGCGGGAGGAGTGGCGGATCTGGAAAATTAGGGTTTCGAGGGGGGGAGGAGATCCGAAAAACGAGGGGTCTATTTATAGGCATAAGTGGAGCTAGGAAAGTCCAAATGAGGTGCGGTTTTCGGCCACGCGATCGTGATTGAACGCTCTAGGACATGGAGCAGAGTTTGGTGGGTTTGGGACAAATTGGAGGGGTGTTGGGCTGCAACACACACGAGGCCTTTTCGGTCCCTCGGTTAACCGTTGGAGTATCAAACGAAGTCCAAATGATACGAAACTTGGCAGGCGGTCTACCGGTAGTAAACCAAGGCCGCTTGGCAAGTCTCGGTCCAATCCGGAAATGTCTAATCCCCACACACGAAAGAAAGCTAGAAATGGACACCGAAGGAGAACGAAGCGCCGGCATGCAAAACGGACAACGGGGAAAAAACTCGAATGCATGAGATGAACACGTATGCAAATGCAATGCACATGATGACATGATATGAGATGCATGACACTGAAAACAACACACGGAGACAAAGACCCGAACCTGAGGAAATAAATATAACTTAACGCCGGAAATGGCAAGAGTTGGAGTACAAATTGGGAAAGTTACATCCGGGGTGTTACATTCTCACATGATTCACGGGCACACAAAAGTAGCAGCATTTCCCATAGACGGATTCAAACAGAGTACTGGCCCCAGAGGGGTCGATAACAGGCAAGGTTCGGATAATTAGACACAATCCAAACTACTATTAAACACTAGCTGTGGCAACTATTTCATGCCTCGATCTAATTTGGGCTGGACACAAGACGAACCTTGCCATGAACATCATCAAGGACGTCCCGCAGCAGCTCAATCCTGTGAACCTTCATGAAGACAACCTTGTGGCCTTGCCACTAATAAACTTGTTTATGGAGGCATGCCACGTCATCTTCCTGCGTAAGCTTGACGGAAGGCAGCTCATCATCCAAGATGCCCCTTCACTTCAAAGGCTGATCCTTGATTCTAGTTATTCACCGTTGCAAATAACCGTCCTCTCTGCGCCTAAACTGGAGACCTTGGGTGTAATACATGATCTCTGTGCTCATTTCAATATGGTGTTTGGCTCCACAGTTCTTCAGGTACTTTATATTATCATCTACACTTGTAACCATAAGCTGCATTTTAAATTTCTGCGCATAATTTATATATCATCTTGGAGTACACATTTTTTACTAATATTATGTTCTATGCTCAATGAAGAGTTTCTCCATGGATGGCTATCAATGGTGCCGGATTCTGTCAAGATCTTATATATCCAAATGAATAGTTTTGATCTGAACAAGATTATTGGCTTGCTGCAATGCTTTCCATGTCTGGAGAAGTTGTATATAAAGGTGATAATTTCACGCACATTGGAAGCCCGCATATAGTGTACTAGAATTAACCGTTCAGCTGTTGCTCTTTCGACACTCTTCTTTTAGACCTTAACTGTTTTCAATCTGCATTTCTATTTAGGCAACAGGATGTGGTAAGAAAGTTATAACCAATGGGTGGATTCGTAAGCATCAGGATTTTCTCACTTCTCATGAGATTCGATTGAAGACAATAACGCTAGAACCATATGTAGCCAACCGTGCAAACACAAGATTTGTCACATTCTTCCTGCTGAATGCGAGGTTACTATTGTCCATCAGGCTTAAGTTTATCAGCAACATGGTTTTGACGGATGGGTATGTCGAAGAGCAAAAAAAGGAGTTTCAGGTGGGCAAAAGAGCTTCTGAACGTGCCGGGCTTCTATTTACAACATATTGTGGTCATAATCCAGTAAATTTTATGACCCAGGATGTTCATTCTATGGACCTGACCGATCCATTTGACTGTGACTGCCGAAAACAGTGCTGGAGTTAGATGTTGTTGCCCTTTTCAATCTGGTTTTTTTGTAAACCTGATGAACAATTAACCCTCGTGCTTTCGTACAGTTTGTAAGCTGGAGTTAGATGTTCCTGCCCTTTTCAACTCGGCTGTGACTGTCATATTTTCTTTGAAACAAGGCAAATGGCTTGCCATTCATTTAATTTAGAGTGAAATATTGTAACAAATCCAAACCAAGGGAAATAACATCACTCTCGCCGGCTGCTTGAGCTCACTGTGCGTTATAGAAGCCAAGTGATTAGCCCCCACCAGCACCCACAAACTTATTTCGAACTAGCACATCAAATGGGCTAAAAATTTTCATAGGAAAGGCTAGACATCTGGGGCTCACGCCATTGTCAACGTAGTCAATAAAGGAGAGAATTACACTACGAGCGGCTAACACCAGGGACCCAGCAAGTTGCGTAGTTTTTTTTGAGGAACAAGCAGTTGTTATTTATACTAGTTTTAGCGACAGATCAGGGTAACAACGGGGCTGTGCGGGGGCTGTGGCCCGTCTAGCCAGGGTTTTATTTATGTTTACCACATCATGATCCCAGTTGTGTTTTTTTCTAGCTGAAAATGGCTAGCCCAGTTCTATTTTTTAAAGAAATACCCAAACAAGGCCTACTTGCTTTACCGGCCCTGCTGGGCTGCAAATCTTTCAAGACGAGGAGAGTTTCATTCGGTTTTCCCAGAAATGGGCTGTACATTTTTAAAACACATCAAACCGGGAATTAGTTTCAATTTTTTTATTACAAGATCTTAAATTCCATTGGTTTTTATGCGTGGACAATTATTTGGATTTTATATTTATATAAATTATTTTTCAAAATAGCTTGAATGTGAATCGATATTTCTGGATTAAAAAATGTCGACCGCACCAAAATTGCAAAATTTCGTATACTTTTTAACCGTGGCCACAATATGGGGTGTGATGCTAACAAAAAGAAGATGGGTTCCAAAAAAATTCTTAAGAATTAGCAAATGGGCTATACATTATTAGAAATAATGGCAGATGGGCTGTATGCTGTTTTCCATAGTTTTGAGGCTGACTTGTGCGCCTACTACAGGTTGACGCGTATGCTTTCATAAAAAAGGTTGACACACACGCAACGCCCTGTCAACTTAGTCAACACATGAGAGCAGTGAATGTTGGATGTCCATCCAACGGCTCTTGTGCTTCTTCAATCTCTGCTCTTCATGATCAAGCCGCACAAACAAGCACCGGCGGGACTGCCTACTCCCTCCTCTGCGCGGCCGGCTATGCTGCCGTGCAGGCCTCACCGCCCGACTGTACTCCCATCGCTGGCCTAGCCATCCCTCTACTCACCCACACCTGCTGTTATTCTCCGGCGACGGCAGACGAACCAGTAAACCCTCGTACAGTCGTACTCCCCTCCGCGTGGGAAACAACTGCCGAGTATTCCCTGGCTCCGTGTCGTTCCCTTCCTAGGCCTTGCCATCGTCCACCACCCTGGTGCTCTCGGCGCGGCCTGGTCAACGTGGTCAATGAACGACATCCATCGGAAATGGACTGTACATGGAGAGGCTGACAGCTGGGTCCACGGCTGCACGCAAGGAAATGCCTCCTTATTACACGCAAAATAATGATTCCTCCACCTGAAAGCTAGGACCCACAAGAAGGGCCTCTGTATTTCGCAAAAAAAAACGTTCCCCCCGCTGACAGGTCGGACCCACCAGCTATATCTTCGCACGCAAGGAAGTGCCTCCTTATTGCGCCAAAAAAATGAATACCCCCTGCTAGCTGGGACCCACCATATTGTTGGGCTAACTTGTGGGCCTACAAAGTTGACAGGGACGGAGAGCTTTGTTAACTTAGTCAATACTCCAGTGACCGTATGATGTCCATCCAACGGCCATAGTGCTTCTTCAACCTCTGGTCTTCTTGCTCCAGCCGCCCAAAGCAGCGCCGGTCGTGCCGCCTGCTCCTGCCTCCCGTGGCCGGCTGTGCTACCGCGGAGGCCTCACCACCCCCATACTACTTCCACCACTGGCCAGGCCATCCCTCCACTCACCCACACCCGCTGTTATTCTGTGGCGACGGCAGCCTCACACCGCAGCTGAACCAGTGAACGCTCGTACTCCTCTCCGCGTGGTCATCCACTTCCGCGTCTTGCATGGCTCCGCGTCGTCCCCTTCCTAGGCCTCGCCGTCGTCCACCGCCGTGGCGCTCTCGGCGCGGCGTGGTCAATGTGGTCAACGACCGACTTCCATCGAAAGAGTACTATATGTGGAGAGGCTGATAGCCGGGTCCATGACAGCCGCAAGGAAGTGCCTGCTTATTACGCAGAAAATAATTATTCCTCCACCTGACAGCAGGGACCCACCGGACGGGCCACCAGTATTTTGCGAAAAAATCATTTCCCCCTAACTGCTGGGACCCACCGGACGGGCCACCGTATTTCATGAAAAAACGTTCCCCCCGCTGTCAGCTCGGACCCGCCGGAAGTGCCTCCTTATTACACACAAAAAAATAATAGTCCCCCGGCTAGCTGGGACCCACATTGCTGGGAGGCTGACTTGTGGGCCTACTATGTTGACGGGGACGAAGGGTTTGTCAACTTATTCAATATGAATGATTCTAGCTCCAGTGACCGTACGATGTCCATCCAATGGCCGTAGTGCTTCTTCAACCTCTGGTCTTCTTGCTCCAGCCGCCCAAAGCAGCGCCGGTTGTGCCGCATGCTCTTGCCTCCCATGGCCGGCTGTGCTGCCGCAGAGGCCTCACCGCCCCTACTATTCCCACCGCCGGCCAGGCCCTGCGACGACGGCAGCCTCACACCGCAGCCGAACCAGTGAACCCTCGTAGTCCTCTCCGCGTGGGCTTCCACTGCCACGTCGTCCCCTTCCTAGGCCTCGCCGTCGTCCACCGCTGTGGTGCTCTCCGCGCGGCGTGGTCAACATGGTCAAGGAACGACTTCCATCGGAAGAGTACTATACGTGGAGAGGCTGACAGCTGGGTCCACGGCCACAGCCCAGTTTTTTTGTGATTTGCCAAGTAAGTCGCTTTGTCAGGCCTATTGGGCTGCAAATCTTTCAAGACGAGGAGAGCTTTCATTCGGCTGGCCGAGAAAATGGCCCATCAGTAATGAGAAATGGGTTGTACATTTTTAAAACATATCAAACCGGCAATTAGTTTCAAATATCTTTTTTTTCATTTCAAGATTTTAAATGACATTAATTTTTATGCATGGAGAATTTGTTGGATTTTATATTGATATACATTTATTTTTAAAATCAGTTTGAATGTCAGTCCAAATTTCGGGATTAAAAACAGTTCAGACCACACCGAAATATGCAAAATTTCCTATAATTTTTTAACCGTTGCCACAATATGGGCTGTAATGCTAACAAAAAGAATATGGGCTCCAAAAAAACCTTAAGAATTAGCAAATGGGCTGTAAATTATTAGAAATAATGGCAGATGGGCTGTTTGATCTTTTCATCAGATTTGAGGCTTTCCTAAAAAAAAGGTTGACACACAAGCACTGACTGTTGGGTGTCCATCCAACGGCCATCATGCTTCTTCAATCTCTGCTCTTTCTGCTCCAGCCGCTCAAACAAGCGCCGGCGGGACTGCCTGCTCCCTCCTCCGCGCGGCCGGCTGTGCTGCCGCGCAGGCCTGACTGCCCGACCGTACTCCCATCGCTAGCCTAGCCATCCTTCTACTCACCCACACCTGCTGTTATTCTCCGGCGACGGCAGATGAACCAGTAAACCCTCGTACAGTCATACTCACCTCCGCGTGGAAAACAACTGCCGAGTCTTCCCTGCCTCCGTGTCGTCCCCTTCCTAGGCCGCGCCGTCGTCCACCGCCCTGGTGCTCTCAGCGCGGCGTGGTCAACGTGGTCAAGGAACGACTTCCATCGGACGTGGACTGTACGTGGAGAGGCTGACAGATGGGTCCATGGCGACAGCAAGGAAGTGCCTCCTTATTACGCGGAAAATAATGATTCCTCCACCTGACTGCAGGGACCCACCAGACGGGCCACCGTATTTTGCAAAAAAAAAAACGTTTCCCCCCTGACTGCTGGGACCCACCAGCTACACCTTCGCACGCAAGGAAGTGCGTCCGGGCAAAAAATAACAATTCGCCCCCCTGACTACTGGGACCCACAAGCTACATCTTCGCACGCAAGGAAGTGCGTTCGGGCAAAAAAAAGAAAACCAAAACGATTCGCCCCCCTGACTGCTGGGACCCACCGGCCCCCCGACTACTGGGACCCACCAGCTACATCTTCGCAAGCAAGGAAGTGCCTGACAGTCGGGACCCACCTGGTCGAAGCGTACGTAGCGTTGTCATTCTGGTCGCGAACGTGTACGTACATACTGGTCGATGTCGAGGCGCGCACGTGACGTAGTAGCGGCGCGCACGTGTCGTAGCAGAGGCATGCACGTAGCATGTACACGTACGTACAGCGGCCAGGGTGCAAGAAAGAAAATACGACCACGTATGTGTACATACGGGCGGGGTCTTGAATGCCTACTTGCGAATACATACGGCGAGGGCTCGTTGACATGGCTGGGTCAGAACGGAGAAACAACGTCGTCGTCGTGTTCATGGGGAGGCAACGGAATGCGTCGATTTCATCGGGAGACAACGCGGCTGGGTCGGAATGGAATGCGTGGTCGTCTTCATCAGGAGGGCTTGGACAGAAGAGGCGATGGAAACGAGGCCTGGCGTACCACACAACGGAGGAAACGGACCTCCTACGGTCGAAACAGGCGTCCTGTTGATCGGGAGGGGTGTGGCGTACCGCAAAACGGAGGAAACAGACCTCCTATGGTCGAAACGGGGGTCCTGTTGATCGGGAGGGGTCTGGCGTACCGCAAAACAGAGGAAACGGACCTCCTACGGTCGAAACGGGGTCCTGTTCATCGGGAGGGGTGTGGCGTACCGCAAAACGGGACTCCACGAGATACTGTTCATCTCCATCGTCGACCCCCTCCAGCCTCCACGAGCCACTGTTCATCCACCGTCGACCTCCTCCAGCCTCCACGGCTCCTGTTCATCCAGCCTCCACGGCGCGCTACTCCACCCGCTACTGTTCAATCACCCCTCCACCATCTACTATTCAACCAGCCCTCCACACCACGGGGTCCTGTTCAACCACCCCTCCACGGGCACCCCTCCACCGTCTACTGTTCATCCTGCCCTCCACACCACGGGGTCCTGTTCGTCCACCCCTCCACGGGCACCCCTCCACTGTTTACTGTTCATCCAGCCATCCACCACACCACGGGGTCTTGTTCATCCAACCCCCCCCCCCCCCCCCGCAACGCTCACTGTTCATCCCATCGATCGGCTTCAGTTAGCAGCAGTAGCCAAGGAATCGCTCGATCGGGTTTAGTTAACAGCCAACGATCGATCGCTCGGGTTCAGTAATGCGTAGCCTGCAGTGCAATCGCTTGGGTTCAGTTAGAGCCCAACGCCTCGCTCGGGTTCTGTTAGAGCCAATGCCTTGCACACATGCGCGTACGTGTACGAGAGAAACGCACATCGCTCGGCCCCCGACCTCCCACCGTAACCAGGAACTCCCTGAAATTTTCCTCCCCCTCGCTTCTACGACGGTTTTTTCCGTCATGGACGGCCCAAAGAATGTCATGGAGCTGCGTCTCCGGCCCGCCCAGGACGAAAAGCCCATTTTCTGTCATGATTTTTTGTCATAGAAGTAGGAGCCCACCACATCTATGATGATACCGGGTTTTCTCACAATTATCGTCATAGAAGTGTCATATGTATGACAGAAAAAAAATTTGTTCGACCCAAAATGTCACGGATGTGTCTTTTTTTTGTAGTGTTTGACACCGACATTGGTGCTTTCATTGAGAGTTCCACTGCATCGTCACCATAAGGCTTGATGGCTCCTTCAATCATCCACAACGATGCGGTCCAGGGCGAGGTTTTCCTCCCCAGACAGATCTTTGTATTCGGCGGCTTTGCACTGTGGGCCAACTCGCTTGGCCACCTGGAGCAGATCGACAGTTACGCCCCTTGCCATCAAGTCAGGTTTGGAAGCCTGAATTACACTGCCGACATCCGTGGAGACTTGATCTTCGAAGGACTCGAGCCCATGACAGGTGCACCATACAGTCGGGACGCGCATGACCTAGATCTGTCGTCGGGCGGTGTTCAGGAGATCCCACCTGCATCTGCTCTGGCTTTAAATCCAATGCAGATCGTGCCATTCGAGGACGGGAGGATGGACCCCGCCACGGAGGCCGCACTCTCAGCGGCGATAGAGCCGAACACATATTTCACTTCTAAGGAGGTCTGTGTCATTGGACCCTCGGACTCGTCTCCGGCCATAGGCTCCGAACCACGTGCATCCGTGCCCATCGGATCTGACTGGGCACCGATCATGGAGTTTAGCTCCGCAGATATCTTTCAGCACTCGCCCTTGGGCGATGTGCTAAATTCATTAAACTATCTCTCCCTGTCAGGAGACTCTTGGCCGAGCTGCGTCCGGCTTGAGTGGGAAGCGGACAACGAAGGAATTCATTACCCACCCACCACCCACTTAATAGCCACTATCGACAATTTAATCAACATGCTTGATTTCGACTCTGAAGACATCGACGGTATGGACGACGATGTCGGAGAAGAACAGGCACCACCGCCCTCAGGGCGCTGGACAGCCACCTCATCATATGACATATACATGATGGACACACCCAAAGAAAACAATGGCGAGGATCAAAAGGATGCAACGAAGGGTGACCCTCTTGAGAAGCAACCTAAGCGCCGACATCAGCGGTGCCGCTCTAAACCTCGCCATAGCAAAAACAGCATACCGGCACCAGGGACAATAGCAATCTAGACGACGCCGAAGACGAAAACAATCCCGCCCAGCCAAGCTTCGAGTAGCCAAGCTTCGATGGGAGAATGGACAAGCTAGCCATGACGGCGGTACACAATACGGCTCAACTGCCCCAGAATCCGCATACCTGCACCTTTTTCTTCTTTCACGCCCCTATCTTCTTGAGGCTCTTCCGGTAACCTGATTATCGGACCAATCACGGGACGAAAACACCAAGGAGGCAAGGAGCTTTGATGTACAAGGGAATCCCAGGTGGTCTTTCATAATGATCGCTATACCTGTTTTACATACCCGCACGCAGCTCGCTCTTGGTTAGGGCATGTCAAATAGTCCTATCTGCTTATCGCACTACTTTTATACATACGCCTTGACGTATAATAACAATGGAAAATAATGTACATCGTCAACTTATTATTACATTTCTTTATTTTTCCTTGACTGTTTATTTATTACAAATTGCACCCGTACATTTGGGTACGTTCAGTTCGCCAGGGACTTCAGTGTACCCCATAACACGGTAAGAAAGTCCGAACACTTTTGAAAGTGCGACACCCCAAACTTATAGCATTATATGCATCAGCTCCAAATCATGTCTTGGGTCAATAGATGGGTTACCCGGCTCCTGTGCTTGCTACCCTACGTTCCGCTATATCAGCTAGGGTAGTAAAGGGAGAACTACTACGATTGTGTCCCGGTTCTTTCGGACGAGCACCTCAGTAGAGAAAGCCGAAAACTGACTGTCATGACGCGGCGAGAGCTGGTCGTTGTTCGAGAGGTTTCAAATCCTTAAAGATTTTTTCCGCTTCACGCGAGGAATCGGTCTTTGTCCGATTTAGGCGTGTATAGCGCCCCAAGTTAGGCCTTCCGAATATCAGGGGCTATGCCAAAATTTAAAATTATAGAACTTCTATGGCTAAGTGAGGGTGATAAAGCTGTATAGTCCGATTGCCTTTTTCGTTGCACTAAACACCTCCTTAAAGGACCAAAAATTTGGATAAAGAGTGATTATATTTATCCCGAACACCCTTGTACTAGTTACATGGCGGCAGAAGGCGACGACTGGCCAACTCTTAGATTTTGTAAGCGGCCGCACATGAGGTAAAATTTTAAATCAACAAGCATTATATTGCGCAATTGAACTTGTTTCATATTACCGGATCAAATGAGTACATTCACTCAAAGATTACATCCTTAGCACATTGCTCCGCCACAAGGCGGGAGCACTTCAGGACACTGTCATAATAATTCTCGGGCCCCTCAGTCATCAGCTTTTCGGCATCCATCTTCGCCCAGTGCACTTTTGCTCGGGCAAAGGCCATTCATGCACCTTCAATGCAAACCAACCGCTTTATGACTTCAAGTCGGGGGCAGGCACTCACAAGCCGCTGCACGAGATAGAAGTAGCTACTGGGCATAGGCTCGGTAGGCCATAGCCATACTATGAGGTCCTTCATGGCCAGTGCGGCTGCCTTGTGCAGCTCGACCTGTTGCTTCACCTAGTCGCTCAAGGGCATCGGATGTTCTGTCCCAAGATATTGAGACCAGAACAACTTCTCCGTTGAGCTCCCTTCTTCAGCTCGGTAGAACTCTGCAGCATCAGATATGCTGCGCGGTAGATCTGCGAACACTCCTGGAGAGCTCCGAATTCGGGTAAGTAAAAGGAAAGTCTCCTTCACATGCTTGCTTTGCATAATGAACACCTTACCCACCGCGATCTTCTTGGCCGCCTAAATCTCCTGAAGGGCCTTCTAGGCTTCGGCTTTGGCGTCTTGCATGCTCTGGAGGGCCTTAGCAAGCTCGGACTCTTGAGTCTTAGAGTCATGCTCCAAGGACTCGTATTTCTGGATGAAATCCTGGAGCTCTTGCTGGACCTCGTTGACCCGGGTGTAACTTTCCATATTTGTAACTCCAACTCTTGCCATTTTTGGCTATGTGTTATGATATTCCCTTCGTGGTTGGGTTTTGTCTTTCGTTTTGCATTTTGTTCATGTCATGCATCTCATATCAGGTCATCATGTGCATCTCATTTGCGTACGTGTTCGTCTCATGCATCCGAGCATTTTCCCTGTTGTCCGTTTTGCAATCTGACACTCCCACATGCACCGGCGCACCCCTCCTATCTCTTTTCATGAGCGGGTGCTAAACGTTCTCGGAATGGACCAAGGTTTGCCAAGTGGCCTTGGTACACCACCGGTAGACCACCTGTCAAGTTTCGTTCCATTTGGAGGCCGTTTGATGCTCCAACGGTTAACCGGGTAACCGCAAAGGCCTCTTGTGCGTTGCAGCCCAACACCCCTGCAAAACAGCCCAATAACCCATCTAAACCCCCTCCATGCCCTCCGTCATTGGATCATGATCGTGTGGGAGAAAACTACACCCCATTTGGAGTCTCCTAGCTCCCTCTACCTATAAATATATGCATCCCCCACCGAAATTTTCGCGCAGTCCAACCCTAGCTCCACCCCTCTCCGCCGCCGGACACGTCCGGATCGGGCCGGACGCGTCCGCCGCCGCGCCCGTGCTAATCGGAGGCTGCCACGTGGCCACCGCCGCCTCCCGCGCCGCCGGCCCACCCGGGCCCGAGGCTGGCACCCGCGACCCGTCTCTCCGCCGCCGCCGCCCGCGGGCGCCCGCGCCCGAGCGCGCCGAGCGCCTCCGCCGCCGGTCCTCTTCGCCGCCGTCCTCCGGCACCGCGCCCCGCCGCCTTCACCCAGCCACGGGACCGTGCCGCACCGCGCCCTTAGCTCCCGCCGGAGCGCCGCCCTCCGCCGCCCGTCGTCGTCCTCCGGCCAGATCCGGCGCCGGTCGGCCGGATCCGCTCCTCCGCGACCTCGCCGGCCCCCTTCTCCAACTCCGGCCGCCGTCCCCAGCATCTCTGGTGAGCTTGGCCCCTCCTAGGTTCGCATGCACGAAGAGCCCTAGATCTGAGGTTGACCCGTTTTCTCCTAAGTCCCTGGAATTTCAACATTTTCAGGCCCTGTTCAAGACATCATAACTTCATAACCGTAGCTCCGTTTCATGCTAAAGATATATAAAAGTGTTCATCATGAGATGATCTTCATTTTAACCCATTTTGCCATGCTTGTTTGAGTTCACATTGATGCCTAAATAATTGTTGCAAGAGTGCTATATGATGTTAATTGTTGTCTATTAACAGAACTTGGTGATTTGTCTTTTTAATTGCATTTTGTGTTTGCATCCTATGAGCATGAGCTCTACAGGTGTTTTGATATACAACAATCCTTATTTACAGAGGTGCTTTCCATGTATTTTTTTGATCATTCTGGTGGCTAGCACAAGCATGAAAAAAAGGCTTCGTGATGTTGCAGATTTCAGTCCCTGTTCTGCTGTTATTTTGATGCCATGCAAACTTGATCCTACAGAGAGATTCATGCATATTTTGAGATACTTTAGTAAGGATGTTTTGAACATATGGTTATTATCTATCCATCCATGCCCCCGTTTTCAATTATGGAGTAATCTAGCATGTCATTTTCTTGCTCTACGTTTGCTATAAAATATTCCTGGCAGATTGTTTACATGTTATTCAATTTTGCCAAGGTTGTTTTAGTTGATAATTGCATGCTATGAGCTTGTTCTTGCCATGGTTAGTTTCACAAACATGTATTATTGCTGATGCTATGCTTATCTTGTCATGCAATGACTGGTGGTGAGTGAATCGAGCTCGCAAAGATGTCTTCATTATTCTGTTAATGCCATGCTCTATTTTCTGCTAAGTCTGATTCTGTTAACGAAATTTGCTATGTTTACATGGGTGCCATCAAATCTTCTTATCCTTTTTGGCTCATGGTCAGTAAGGGATTTTTTTCTATGCTTTTAGTATATTAATGCCACGCCTCGATTTGCTATGATGTGTTCCTGTAGCATATGGTTTGCTTGCTCTAAACATGGCTTCATGATGTTATTTCTGGCATGCTAGTATTTTTCGCTTTTTCCATGCTTGTTTGATCCTGGCTATTGTGTGATCTAGCCGTAGCTCAGTGTTCATCTTTTGTCAAGCATCTCTTATAGATCACTAACATATGCTTTGTTGCTATGTTGGGGTGCTGTAGCATAGTTTCTTGATGTATTCTAAATGCTATCATGCTGTTAATCGCAGAATTGTGTCATTCTTGTTTTGCTTGCCATTTGCAAACCGTGCATCCGTTCCCGGTGATATTTATATCGATTTCAACCAAAATCATCTCATCTTTCCAGAGGCATACTTGGTTTGCCAAGTTGATGCTTTGTTCATCCTTTTTCCTCCCAGAACACGCATACGCATTGCATATCACATCTCACATATCATGCCATGTATTGCATCATGTTGCTTGTGCATTGCACCATGATTGATTGTGGTTCCATTGCTTGTGTTCTTGCTTTGGATAGAGCCGGGAGACGAGTACGTGAATGAGGAACCTGTTGAGTACGCTAACGAGGATCAAGCTTTCGACAACTCTGAGAACTTTGCAGGCAAGATGACCATACCCTCGATATCACCTCTATCTTTGCTTTGCTAGTTGCTCGCTCTATCGCTATGGTTGATCTACCTACCACTTGTTTATCATGCCTCCCATATTGCCATGTCAAGCCTCTAAGCATCCTGTCCTAGCAAACCGTTGTTTGACTATGTCACCGCTTTTGCTCAGCCCCTCTTATAGCATTGCTAGTTGCTGGTAAAGATGAAGTTTGTTCCTTGTTCGAACATGGATGTTTTGGGATATCACAATATTTCTTGTTTAATTAATGCACCTATATACTTGGTAAAGGGTGGAAGGCTCAGCCTTATGCCTGGTGTTTTGTTCCACTCTTGCCACCCTAGTTTCTGTCATACCGGTATTATGTTCCTTGATTTTGCGTTCCTTACGCGGTTGTGTGATTTATGGGACCCCCTTGACAGTTCTCTTTGAATAAAACTCCTCCGGCAAGGCCCAACCTTGGTTTTACCATTTGTCACCTAAGCCTTTTTCCCTTGGGTTTTCGCGAGCCCGAGAGTCATCTTTATTTAACCCCCCGGGCAAGTGCTCCTTCGAGTGTTGGTCTGAACCAAGGAACCTGCGGGGCCACCTCGGGGAAACTTGAGGGCTGGTTTTACTCGTAGCTTGACTTATCCGGTGTGCCCTGAGAACGAGATACATGTGACTTCTATCGGGATTTGTTGGCACATCGGGCGTCTTTGCTGGTCTTGTTTTACCATTTGTCGAAATGTCTTGTAAACCGGGATTCCAAGACTGATCGGGTCTTCCTGGGAGAAGGAATATCCTTCGTTGACCGTGAGAGCTTGTGATGGGCTAAGTTGGGACACCCCTGCATGGTATTATCTTTCGAAAGCCGTTCCCATGGTTATGTGGCAGACGGGAATTTGTTAACGTCCGGTTGTAGAGAACTTGACACTTGACTTAATTAAAATGCATCAACCGCGTGTGTAGCCGTGATGGTCTCTTTTCGGCGGAGTCCGGGAAGTGAACACGGTTTGGGTTATGTATGAACGTAAGTAGTTTCAGGATCACTTTTTGATCACTTCTAGCTTCTCGACCGATGCGTTTCTTCTCTTCTCCCTCTCACTTGCGTATGTTAGCCACCATATATGCTTAGTGCTTGCTGCAGCTCCACCACCTTACCCCTTTCCTACCCATGAGCATAAATAGTCTTGATCTCGCGGGTGTGAGATTGCCGAGTCCTTGTGACTCACAAATTCTACCAAAACAGATGCAGGTGCCGAGGATACCAGTGCAAGTGGCGCAACCGAGCTCAAGTGGGAGTTCGACAAGGACCTTGGTCGTTACTATGTTTCATTTCCTAATGATCAGTAGTGGAGCCCAGTTGGGACGATCGGGGATCTAGCATTTGGGGTTATCTTCTTTTCATTTGGATTTGACCGTACTCGGTCTATGAGTGTACTTCGAATGATGTATTAATTTATTGATGTATTATGTGAATTGGAGATTGTAAGCCAACTCTCTTTATTCCATTCTTGTTCATTACATGGGATTGTGTGAAGATGACCCTTCTTGTGACAAAACCTACAATGCGGTATGCGTCTAAGTCATGCCTCGACACATGAGAGATATAGCCGCATCGTGGGCGTTATACCGGGCCTCTTGCTTCTCGCGCTCGGCGTGTTCCTTGGCCGCTTTGTCTTCGGCCTCGGTCAGCTCCTTTTTAAGGGCCGCCACTTCGGTCATGGCCCCTATCAAAGTTCATGATGCTTCTATCAGCAGAAACCATTATCCTTTATAAATATATAAATGGGGTATCGCGTACCTTGAATTTCCTCAAGCTATCTGTTCACGAGGCCGAGCTCTCCCTCGGTCCGCTCCAGGTCCTGCTTTAGTCCAGAGACCTCCGCAGTACGAGCGGCAGCGGCCAGCAGCGACGCCTGCTTATTCACATAGACATTTTCTGTTAGACTCCTGCGAACATTATTTGATCCTCTGTTCGGCTTTTCTTTCCAAACACCAAACAGAGCATTAGGTGCTACTGTCTATAATTTTGTGATATTCTTTTATAGTTTTCTTACTTACCTCAAAGCCTGTTAAAAGGCTGGCACCGGCTTTGGTCAATCCGCTTTTGGCGGACCGGACCTTCTCAATCACCGTACTCATAAGATACGGTGTTCTTCATCAATGGAAGCTCTTTGAAGCGCTTCCAGCAAGTTGTCTGGTGCCTCTGGATGAACAGAGGTCATCGGTACAGGCGGCTCGCCCTCCTTAGAGAGAGGCTGCCTGCCTGAATTCGGAACCAATTGGGTTTCTGGAGCCGTATTCGGCTGGGGGCCAAACTGGCTGCGGCCCCCATTATCGGAGCCCATGGGGGTCTTCCCCCCTGTGTGCCCGGCGACTGGGATTTCGGAACTGTCTCCCCTTGGCCCGGTATCCTTCGAGACAACACCTCGGTGTCGTCCGCGGGCTTGGGGGAGGAGGCTGTCGGAAGCGAATCACTGTTCATCACCGATGGGTCCAGAGATCCCTCCGAAGAGGAGGATACCTTGATGTGGGATTTGGCTGGGCGTTTCGCGCTGAGTCCGCGATCTTCAGTTATGGGTGGTGGTACCTCGTTGGCCTTGAAGAGCACCTTCTAGACGTCTTCGTGCGTCATGCCGAAGAGCTCTCGCAGCGTCTAGTGTTCGGCCGGGTCGAACTCCCACAGATTGCAAGCCCGTCTCTGACACGGAAGAATCCGGCAGAGGAGCATGACCTGAACCACGTTGACGAGCTTGATCTTTTTTCCTATCATATTTTGGACGCAGGTCTGAAGTCCGGTTAGTTCTTCTGCTGAGCCCCAGGCTAAGCCCTTCTCTTTCCAGGAGGTGAGCCGAATGGGGATGCTGGACCAAAATTCTGGGGTCACCACCCAGTTGGCGTCGCGCGGCTCGGTGATGTAGAACCACCCTGATTGCCACCCCTTCACAGTCTCCACAAAGGAGCCTTCGGGCCAGGTGACATTGGGCATCTTGCCCACCATGGCGTCTCCGCACTCCGCTTGTTGGCCGCCCACCACCTTTGGTTTCATGTTGAAGGTCTTCAGCCATAGGCCGAAGTGGGGCGTGATGCGGAGGAAGGCCTCACACACGACGATAAATGTCGAGATGCTGAGGATAAAGTTGGGGGCTAAATCATGGAAGTCAATCCCGTAGTAGAACATTAGTCCGCGGACAAACGGGCGGAGGGGGAATCCCAGCCCGCGGATGAACTGAGAGAGGAATACTACCCTTTCCTGGGGTTTCGGGGTAGGGATGATCTACCCTTCGGCCGGAAGCCGATGCACGATGTTGGTGGACAGGTTTCCGGCCTCCTAGAACTTCTTGATGTCCTCCTTCATGACGGAGGAGGCCATCCACTTGCCTCCCGCTCCGGACATGTTCGGAGAGATTTTGTGGAGAAGGCGAAAGCTTGGGCGTTGGAGCTCGAGAGTGGATGATCAGAGGAAGAAGAAGGCGTGGGTGAAAAAAGGGGAATCCTCATCTCCTTATAAAGGCCGCAGGGGTCGTGCGCCCCCCACTTGCCCTAGAAACTCGCTTATTCCCCAAGCGCCGTGCTAATGGCGCAGTTGGTTACCCACACCCGTATTGATGAGAATTCTGTGATAAGGGGACACGATCTCTGCTTCGACAAGACGTGCCAATAAAACCGCCTCGCAATATGTGCAATAGCAGGTTGAGAAAAATGGTGCGAATAATGACCGGGCCGCGGCGTGATGTCATGCTATGAAAAAGCTGTCAGCAGATTAGACTGGTGTAATATTATGCTCTCCACGGTGGTATGTGGAATTTTTTTTGCAGAGCCGGACACGATTCTTGTGTTCAAGATCTTCTTTGGAGTATTCGGAGAAGGAACCCGCCTTGCAATGCCGAAGATAATCTGCGCGCCTAACTCATCATCATTGAAGCCTGGTTCAGGGGCTACTGAGGGAGTCTAGGATTAAGGGGTCCTCGGATAGCCGGACTATATGCTTATGCTGGACTGTTGGATTATGAAGATACAAGATTGAAGACTTCATCCCGTGTCCCGATGGGACTCTCGTTTGCGTGGAATGCAAGCTTGGCAATTCAGATATGTAGATTTCCTTCTCTATAACCAACTCTGTGTAACCCTAGCCCCCCTCTAGTATCTATATAAACTGGAGGGTTTAGTCCGTAGAACAACAACAATCATAATTATAGGCTAGCTTCTAGGGTTTAGCCTCTACGATCTCGTGGTAGATCAACTCTTGTAATACTCATATCATCAAGATCAATCAAGCAGGAAGTAGGGTATTACCTCCATAGAGAGGGCCCGAACCTGGGTAAAATTGTGTCCCCTATAGAGATGCACAGTTCGGGACCCCCTACCCGAGATCCGCCGATTTTGACACCGACACCCGTTAACTGACTTTTACTTATTGGACCAAATTACGGCCCATAACAGATACGACCCTTTTAACAGCAACTGTGCCATCGGGCCCATTGGCGGCCTGATTTGCTCTTCGGCCTCTTAATGAACCGTTTAACAGTTCGGCCCGATACTACTTTCGGCCTGTCAGCGCCCCTATCTACATATGGGCCTCTTTCGGCCCGGTTTCACTTTCGGCCATTTAAAGACTGGAGTTGCACCTGAGCCTAATTCTGCACTGTAGTTACTTTCGGCCTCTTAACGACCCATAGTCTTCGTGGACACATTCTAGCCCAAACTGCCTATCGTCCCGTTAAAGGCCCTTGAGAGTGTTGGGCGTAATTTTGGCCCGTTATACATCCGTCCTGCTTCCCGTCCATCATGTAATTGGGCCAGCCAAGGTCCCAAAACATTTCAGCCTATTAATGGCCCGTCACACAAATGGGCCAATAATGGGTCGGTGTATATAACACCATGATGCCGGCCCGTGATTTGTTTGCCACAATTAAGGCTCAATCTAGTTCTCAACCTGTTTAAATCCTATTTAATTTTCCGGTCCAATTAAGGCAAGCGGTTTACTCAGCCTTTTAAAGGCCTGATACTAATAGTGGGCCAGATTAAGACTAGAACTAACTAATGGCCCAAGATGATAGTAGGCCCGCGGTTTGCCCCGTACTAGCGATTGGCGACCAGCTAGTCTTAGTACCAATTTTTTTATTAACCTAACCTATAGGCTCATTGTGCTCCGGTCAAAGATTACGACCTTTTCTTAGAGCGATGACAGGATAAACAACAAATAAATTACACATCGTGATGAAGAATAAACCTAGACTATACAAAAAAGAAATTACAACATATTACATCGCCTGGGCATCAAAGTTCGTCGCTAGTGATAATAAAGGGAAACCAGACAGTAGATTCCACCAGTCGAAGTAAACATGCCGACAAAATAATAGATAGAACTGATAGCACTTCAACACAGTTCAAGAAAAGTTAGCCCGGCCCAGGAGCTGCAGCGCAAGCATCTTAGCAACCTGATGAGACTGCGCTTGTTTGACGCTTATATCCACGAACTTAAGTTGCATAGCATCAATAGACATCCTATACTTATGGTCAATCTTGCATAGATATTGGAGTTCTAGTCGGATTTGAGAGGAAGCATGTCTTTCTGCTTGAATTTCAGACTGAAGAAGTCAAACAGATTCAACCAGCGACTTCATCGATCTTGTGTCACTGAGTAAGTTCGACACAACATCAAGACATGATTTTGTGGTTGTATAGCTACCCTCAAGATTTTGTGCCTTCTTCTCTGGAATACAAACAAATGGGTTCATCTCACTATCATTGTGGCAGTTCTTCCTAGCATCAGTGTTGTCACCCAGAAAGAGAAACAAGTAGGTAGATAATAGGTTTTGCACATACAAGCATCAGCGCCGTCAATTCATCCCATTTCTTTCTCGGAAATAAAGAGACACTGTTTAAAATAGCATTAACATAATAGGCATTGTCCATAGTTAAGACGGTAAGAAATGGCATTGTGCAGGAGCGACAAGCTTCACCATCCTACTGGATTACAGATTAAGAACAGAAGCATACATGTAGTGGTAAAAAACGTATAAGCATGAATGGTTTGTGTACTGTCAATTTATACCATTTCTAATTGGTAAATAAAGAGACATGATTTAAATAACATTAATATAATATGGCATTGTTCATAGTTGAGACATAGCAGGATATGTCATTGTGCTGGAGTTGGTAGTTTCACCACACCACTGGATTACACATCAAGAACACAAGCATACACACAGTGGTAAAGAAGATAACTTGCTAGGTTTATTTTAATTTACATGGTATAAATAAGGAACTAGGTTGTACAACTAAAGACTGAGATTGAGAAGGATAAACTTATTTTTATGTACTTCTTCATTAAAAACTATGAACACGCAATTTGATGCAGACGAAAAAATAAACATCATTTGCACTCATTGCTATCCAAATATACACAACAAAGTTTGAAGGCTCGAGGAGGACAAACTTACATTAGGAGTGAAGACCGGCTCTATAAAGCCCTTGTCCATATTGATGGGGGCAATTCAAGAAGTTTACCGCACACTCTTCTTCAAGAGCATTGCCTTTATTCTAGATTTTGCTAATAGTAAATATAGATGTGAAAAATATAGGACAAATGGCGATCCTTTAACCTAAGATGCAGAGTACAAATGTTAATACAGCATAAAGGCGAAAGGCACTGACAAGAGAAATGCAGCGTTAAACTTCTTCAGTAACATTGGTTTTATTCAATATTTTGGCAAGAGTAAATGTAGATCTGATGTGTAGAAAATGAAGGGCAAGGGAAAAATAAGCTGCAAAGTGTACATCAAGAACTAGCTGACAATATAAGTACAGTGATGAAGGACAACATATACTTACAAGAACAATGCAGAACAAAAATTCTTCATAAGCATTGGGTTTATTCTACATTAATGTAAGCATTAATATAGATCTAATAATTTGGAGTGAACAGTGGATAAGCAAGCTATAATGCACAATGATGTCACATAATCCACTAGGTATGAATGTAAGTACTCACAAGAGCAATGAAGTGACCAACATAGTTGCGATATCCTAGGTTTTGCGGCGCTGGTTCTATCGCCAATATATGTGGGGTGCTATCTGATTTCTCTGGTAGCACCACCTTTTTCAAGGACTTTTCTTGTACTCCTTCAGCTTCTGCTATCACCCTCTTCCTTCTGCATGTCTCAAACACAAGAACTACATTTGAATGAAAAAACATGGTATGACGACAAATGGAATAGGTATTGATAATGGATGGGCATGGTATCTTCACATATATCATGAGTAAACTAAGCCGATGGCGGTGCAAGGAAGAGAAAGAAATGCAAGACACCTTATGCAATATATGTGCAACCAATAAAACCTTGCCAAACTAGAACATGCACCTTATTGGGTGAACAGGATAAGCCATCTGCCTTTGACTCCTTGAGCTCAGAATAGTCATTAGGATCATATTATGAATACGAATCTATAGGTGTTGGTGTAACACCGTTGCCCAGACTATGCATAAACACGAGAATAAGATCACAATACCAACGTCAGATTGGAACGCAAGAGATCAGTCTTCCAGAGGATCAAGACTACCCAGAGAAGCAAGATATCACTAAGAGAAAAACCTTTCTTACCGGGCAAGCGAGCCTGACAAGGGTGGGGTAACCCCTTAAAGCAAGCCTTCGGGTCGTCCCAGCATGCCTGCCTGGGCACGCGGAGACCGAACCACTCCACCGCACCACCTCATCATGACGCATGTTTTCGATCAGTGCGATGTTAAGCTCCAAAGTGATTAAGTGGCTGATATTCACCACATGGCAACTACTTCCTACAGAAGATACCTCCAAATGACACCCGTCCTGAGACGTGTCAAGCAAGGAGGCGTGAAGCTGGCCAAATAGCCCGGCAGGGCCTGCTGGGCTGAGATGTGATGTTAAGCGGCGCATTTAACGCACTTTGTCAGCCTGCAGAGTTAGGTATGATAGCACTGTTTGCTATCTAATCTGTGCATAATGACTGATTTGCCACTGTTCTGACCCCTTTACGTATGAAAGGAGGCCCGAGGAAACCGTAGAAAGGGTTGGTCAACTGGTTGGCTAAGCCACACCCTCTCACACTCATACACATGTAGCCGCTCTCGCCCCAGGGCAAACCCTGTCGGGCAAGCACGCTACGCTCACCACCATTTTCCAGCATAAATCCACAAAAGCAGGAGTAGGGTTTTACGTCTTGCAGCGGCCCGAACATGGTTAAAGACTGCATGCGTAATCTCTGCCGTGTTGTTCCACGCTCCTCTACTCTTTGTGCAACGTTCCATCCCACCGCCGAACCAGAAAGGGACTCTTGGTCCCATAGGTGGCCATGGTTTCCCACGACATCTTGGGCGCGCCAGGTAGGGGGATCACTTGTGCGAACCTGAAGGCATGAGCAGCGTGTCATCTTCATCGCCATTTTCGTCATCAATGGCTCCATCGACTATGGCGCCCAAGAAGAAGCCCTGTGCCACAGCTCACCCGTCCACCTCGAAGGCCCCGCCGCCCACGACTGTCGACACCATGGGGAATGCGGAGACGCACGAGGATGTGGGTGTTGAGGGGGATGCGGTTGGCGTAGGAGGCATCTCCACCACCTCCCCCGTGGCCGAAGCAGGAGCACGAGGCACCGGAGGAGAGCAGCACCAGCAGCATCCCAGTGGTCATTCTCCACGAGGTATGGACGATGGGGTCATTCCGCCTGTACCTCTTCCCCTCGTCGAAGAGCACATCCATAGTGGTTGCGCCGGGTCTGGGGCGAATCGCCACCCTTCAGCTGCCCCTGGCATGGGCGCGACCGCGAGGCGCAGTGATGTCTGCTAGACTACGTCGGAATTTCCCCAAAGAGGAAGGGATGATGCAGCACAGCAATGGTAGGTATTTCCCTCAGTGATGAGACCAAGGTTATCGAACTAGTAGGAGAACCAAGCAACACTACGTAAACAACACATGCACACAAATAACAAATACTCGCAACCCTTTCGGGTAACGGCCCTAGAAATTGGCAAATGGATGTGAGAAAGTTCTAATAAGTTGATAGATCGAACGCCAAATAAAATAAAGTGCAGCAAGGTATTTTTATATTTTTGGTAATAGATCTGAAAATAAAAGCAAATAAAAATAGATCGTGAAGGCAAATATAATAAAGAAGAGACCCCGGGGCCGTAGATTTCACTAGAGGCTTCTCTTGAGAAAAATAGCAAACGGTGGGTGAACAAATTATTGTTGGGCAATTGATAGAACTTCAAATAATCATGACGATATCTAGGCAATGATCATTATATAGGCATCACGTCCAAGATTAGTAGACCGACCCCTACTGCATCTACTACTATTACTCCACACATCGACCGCTATCCAGCATGCATCTAGTGTATTAAGTTCATGGAAAAATGGAGTAATGCAATAAGAACGATGACATGATGTAGACAAGATCTATTTATGTAGAAATAGACCCCATCTTGTTATCCTTAATAGCAATGATACATATGTGTCGATTCCCCTTCTGTCATTGGGATCAAGCACCGTAAGATCGATCCCATCACAAAGCACCTCTTCCCATTGCAAGATAAATAGATCAAGTTGGCCAAACAAAACCCAAATATCGAAGAAGAAATATGTCGGTGGAAACGACACCTATGGGATCACTTGAATCCCTACTACGGTTGCGGGGCGCGGGGATCTTGAGAAGAGCGGGACTAGTAGACAGCAGTAAGGGGATTTACCCAGGTTTGGGCTGCAAAGATGCGTAAAACCCTACAATCCTGCTTTTGTGGATGTATTCAGTGTTCTTGAGCTCCTGAACTACCTCTAGGTGCTGCTAGGTTTCAAAGAGCCGAATCCTTTTCCCGTGCACCATGGGCCTCCTTTTATAGGCGAAAGGGGCTGCCACAGTGGCACACAGGAGGTGGAAAGTGCTACAGCGCTGTGAGCTTATCACTGGTATTACAGGACAAAGCGCATTTAATGTGAGGCTTAGGTGTCCCTTCACTTTATCGGGGACAGGAGCGAGGCCCGTCTCATCCGTCGCCGCTCCTCCTTCCTTTGACACACGCCCTGGCCAGCGATGCATGCGGTGCCATGTAGGCAGGCAGGAAACTGAGGTGGCGCGGTGGTGGAGCCTCCACGAAGTGCTACTTGTTGCCACGCAGGTGCCTGCCCAGCTGGTTGGGTCGGCAGTTGCATGTGAACGACGGCGGAGACTTGGCTGGCATGGGCCTGGCAGTGGCCCTGTTGTTGCCTCCGGCAAGGGTCTTGTCAGGTGGCCCGGCAAGGGTCTCACCGGGTGGCCCGGCAAGGTTCCTACCGTGGCGCGCTGGCGTCCCCGGCAAGGATCTTGCCGGTGGTCTTGTGGATTCCTTCGGTAAGGATCTTGGTGAGGATTGTTGCTTTCCTATCCTCATCTGATCTTGACTATTCATTGTCTTCACAAAGATCTGCATGCCACCACGGAGGTGCCTCCCGAGCCCTGTCCCAATCCGTTTGTCTAGTGTTGGTAGGCTCAAAGGTGGCTCGCTCAGCTGGTGAGGGCGAGCTGCCCCGGCAAGGGTCTTGCAGGGGCCGCTGAGGCTGCCCCGGCAAGGGTCCTTGCCGCGGAAACCTGCTTCGTCCATCCGATCTTTGTGGCCTTGGTCCTTGTCGTTGCTTTTTTTCCTGTGCCTTCAGCTTCTCTCTGGATTCCCTTTCCTGCCCTATTATGCGTGGCCGTGGTGGGTGGCTCTGACTGCTCATGCACAAATAAAGGGGTCGAAAGCAGAGACCCTACTTTTGTACACCGACAGGAGCCCCCGGGCCTAGGCCATACATAAGCGCAACACGTTGTTGGGTCAGGCCCTGAACGGTGCGCGGGTAGTTGGGGTGGATTTTACCACGGTAACTGCTCCGTCCGCTGCGCTTCCCCATGACCCGTGTTCAACGCGTGACGTGGGGGTCGTGTGCACGCGTGTTATGTGGGAGGCATGCGCGGGATCGCGTCTGCACGCATGCGTCGAATCGCAGTTAATGGGAAAGGAGGCGGCCCGCGCCTTCCCCATAAAAAGGAATAACCACGGGCCCGCTGCTCACTATACCCCCTTGCGCCTTTCTCCAATCTTAGAACCGCCGCCTCCTTTCTTCCTTCTTCTCGAGCCTCTCTTCCTTCGTCCATCGCCGCCATGCTTCTGCCATTCCCTGCTCTTTCGCTTCTCGCAGCCGCCATGGTGCCCAAGTCCACAAAAAGCAAGGGAGTGGCGAAGGACACCGGGGTGTCGGAGCAGCCTGAGAGCGAGCTGGTGGCGCGACGGGCGCAGTTCGCTTACTTCCCCTCGACGGTCGGTGTGTCCGAGCTCCGGGAGATGTTCAAGGATCTGTGGGGAGTGAAGACGGGGGGAGAGAAGATGGGGCATCTAGCCATGCACGTCGTTCCTGCCAGGGCCGGGCCCTCCCCAAATCGGTACCCCTTCTTCGTCAATTATTTCTCCTACGGGCTCTGTCCCCCTTCTCTAATTTCTTCAAGGATATCATGCACACCTACGGCTTCCGCCTCTTGGATTTCACCCCGAATGCCGTGGCGTGCATGGCTCTCTTTGCACATCTCTGTGAGGGCTTCGTCGGGGTGCACCCCAGCACGGCGCTCTTCCGCCATTACTTCTCCCCTCGGATCCAAAAAGGGGGCGCCATCGCTGGCTGCGTCGCCTGGATCCCGAGGGCCAAGGGGGCGTACACGGACGGCGCCACGAAGGAGAGGTGGGAAGAATGGCGGGGCCGACGGTGCTGGATTGAGGAGAAGGACCCGTCAGCATTCTGCGAGGTTCACCACAAGCCGCCGGTCCGTGGGGGCGATTGGGGCGACGTCGACGCCGACGACGCGAAGCTTACGGTCGCCACCACCAGGATTCTTTGGCTCACCCAGGCCGGGCTCACCCTCGAAATGATCAGGGCGGATTTCATCCGCCGCCGGATTGCCCCTCTGCACGACAAGGGTAGGCCAACCTGGCTCTTTGTGAACGCCGCCGACATCATGAGGCTCCGCCCCGGCCTCGACAACAACCTAACGGTGCTGAGGCACGACCATATCTAGCAACGGATCTTCCAGCTCGAGGTTAACGACGAGGGCGAGGTCGAGCGGTCCGGCAAGGCTGCCAGGGCCGCCACGAAGGCTGGCAACGTCGTCACGGAGCCCGTTTTCAAGCTACCGGCGGGAGTGGTCCCGCTGAGCAACAACTCTCGCCAGTCCGAGATCATTTCCATGATGACACTTTCCAACGCGCATGGCCTTAACCCGAACTGTGTTGAGCCAGACGAGCTCAGGGTGCCGGAGTTCTTCGACCCCTTGCATGAGGTGTACATCACCGCCGAGCCGCAGCTTATCCAGGACACCTCTCCGGCGGAGCTGGAAGATATTGCCGCCAGGGTGGAGGAGGGGAGGCTTGCCAAGGAGGAGGCAAAGCTCGTCAAGGAGGCTAGCAGCACCGGCGGCGTGGTGGACAATGCTGAGGTGGAGGCAGAGGAGGGGGAGCTCGCCCGGTGGGTAGCAGCCGCTGCGGAGGCCAACGGCACCGACACCGGGGCTCCCCTCGTTGAAGACGCCGCCGAAGGGTCGTCGTCGAAGGAAGGAGAGGGGGCGAAGACCGTGACTGTCGATCCTCCAATCTCCGGAAAAGGGCGGGTCCTGCGGAGAGCCATCTCCGGCGAGCCAGTCCGCCTCGTCTGGGCCGCGCAGCTGCGGCAAGCCCAGGAAGCTCCCGTGCGCCAGACGAGCGCGGTGGCGATGAAGAAAACGGCGAAAGTCGTGGCGTCGAAGAAGAAGACATCTGCTTCTTCGTCATCCAAGCGCGCCCAGACGCCATCGCGTCCCCCCTCGCCGGCAAACATCGGCGCGGGCATTGTGTTTGACTTCGGGCCTCTCAGCCCGGAGAGAGACCTCGGGCCTCTCAGCCCGGAGAGCAAAAGGAAAGCAACAGAGGAGGAGGAGGAAGAGAACGAAGAGTAAGCTTCTGCTTTCCTCCCTCATTCCTTACACTTCACCTGATGGTGTTGCTCACTTGTCTTCATCTTGCAGGGATGTGGAGATGCTGGCCCATAGGATAAAGAGGGCCAGGATTTTGGCGAGTGGCTAGCCCCCGGCAGGCACCTCCAGTACGCCACTGGTGGTGTCGAGCAGCCCGGACAGCAAGCCTCAGCCTAGCCCCCAGCGTGAGTCCATCAACCATCCTTTGTCAACGTGCATAGTGCACGACGCTTTGGTACTGATCCTGCCGTGGATGTAGGAGGGGAGCAACACCAAGGGGAGCCGCAGAGGGCTTCTCCCATCATGCCGCCCCCCGTCGACCACGCCGCCCTGAGGGACGTCCCCGGCAAGGGCACCAAGCACCGAGCCCATGCGCACGGAGGAGGAGGGGGAGAACACGGGCGCCGGTGGCTTCGCCTCGACGCTAGACCTCGGCGGAGAAGGGACTTCCGCCTCTCGGCTCGGCACGGGTAAGCCACTCGCTCTCCACTTCTGCTTGCGTTCTTTCTTTCCTCTTTTCCTTACTAACTTTCGATCTGGGCTCCGCCCAGTCTCCTTCTTGGCGCCCAGACCCCTCCTCAGAGTATGTCGACACCGCCATCAAGGACGTCACCGCGGATGCCGCGACGGAGGCAGAGAAGATTGCTGCCGAAGAGCCCGGCAAGGGGCCAGCCAGGGAAGCCGGTGAGGCCACTGCCGAGGGGGTGGCATTTGACGACCTGCCCTCCTCCTCCGCTGCCTCTGGCTCCGGCAGGTACCTGAGGGTAAGCGACGACCTCTTCGTCCATCTCCTTGGCGCGTCGAGTACCAAGTCTCCCTTTGAGGGAGAGGTGTTCAACGAGGAGGCGCTTGCCACCGCCGGGCTCAAGGTCGTCGATCAGCTGGGCGCGGTGGCGTCGGCTCCCAGGACGAGGAGCTGCTCCAGGCCATGGGTCCAGCTTCCGGAAGCTTCAGGCGCTCCACGACGCCCGACTGGAGAAGGCTAAGTCCAGGAGGACGATGGTGGAGAAGGCGGAGGCGGACTTTGGAGGGCGCATCGCCGAGGCGCAAGACTGGTTCCGCCAGGCCCAGGACGAGCTAAAGGCCGCCCAGGGCGAGCTGGCCAACCGTGAGGTGGAGCTCACCCTGAAGCTGGCCAACGTCGAGAAGGCCCAGGAGACGGTGAAGAAATTGGCCGACGAAGCCGAAGCCTCTTGGACCCAGCACGAGGCCGCACTAAAAACCCAGGAAGAGGACCTTGCCGCGCGCGAGGAGACTCTTGCCGCCACACTCCGCAGCAAGGACGAAGAGGTAGGAAAGCTCGTCGTGCAGCGGACCCAAGAGCTGGAGCAGAGGCATCAGGAAGCACTCAATGCCTAGGCTCAAGTCTACATCGGCAAGGTGAAGGAGCTGGAGGGGCAAGCTTTGAAGCTGGCCCTGGAGAAGAATACGCTCAACGGCGCTCTGACGGAGGCGCAGGGCGAGGTCGTCAGGAAGGCCAGAGAGCTCTCCGAAGCCAACAACTCCATCAGAGACCTCAAGCTGAAGCTGGGAGATCTCGACAAGATGCTGTCGGAGGCCAGAACCCAGGAGGGGGTCGTGACCAAGGAGCTAGAGACAGAGAAGCAGCTACGGCTGAACGAGACCGCCAACCTCAAGGACCATGTGGCGGGCGAGAAACATTGGCTCGAACGCCTTGCCGTCGTTGCAAACTCGGCCGCTAATTAGCTGGCCATTATGAGGATGCCAGAGATGAGGTACGCCCAGAGGCAAACCTGAGCCCCAATGCCAACCTCACCATATACTTTGAGAAGGTCGCTGGGCCCTGAGGCGGCTTCATTCCAACCGGGCGGCCTCCCTGGCCGAAGAATCCCGGATACTCTGCCGAGGGACCATGACCAGGGTGCTCTCCAAGATTGCGCACTGGCACCCATACCTCGACTTCGAAGCTGTGCTGAAGAGCTTGCCGGGGGATGCCGACATCGCGGCGCTCAATGAGCATATCCAGCCCATCCTCAGCCGCATCGACAAAATCAAGAGGTTGGAGGGCCAGCGCCGGGACTAGGCACCCCATTCTCCGTCGCCGCTGCAGGTTCATGACCAAGACAATGCTATCTTTAGTTAGAACCGCAGCGGCAATTTGTGTAATATAACTCTAAAGTGCCCCTGAAATTTTTCATGTTATTTTCCTGTTCGATTTTCCTTTGTATGTCCACCCCACGTCGACCGGGTAGGCTTGCCAGCACGTAAACCCAGGGCGGTGCTTTGAGGACAGATCCTCATTAGCCTGCCGGGTGTGCTTGTTGCCGGGCGAAGCACTTTACCGCCCTTGGCGTGGCCGCTCGATCTGTCGAGCTTGACTCGAGTCAGAACCGAGAGCGTTGCCGATGGCGAAAGGCTACCCTGCCGCTCTTGGCGCGGCCGCTCGAACTGTTGAGTGGACTCGAAACAGAACAAAGGCGTTGCCGATCGCAGGAGGGCCCCTCCGTGTACAGGCTCTCCATACATAGGCCGAACCGTCGAGGATAATAACCTTATATCTAAGGAGAAAAACTTAAAATTCAGCATGACTTAGCTCTCTCGTCGCCGCCTCGGCGTCCTTCGTGCCAACGGGCAGCGCCGCCTTCTTGGCCGCCTTCTTTGCAGGAGCTGTGGCAATGATGAACTACTAGGCCTACCACTAGACCCGATTCTCACAATTGCGCGCCCCTACCTGGCGCGCCAAAGATGTCGGCGGGAAACGACACCTATGGGATCACTGGAATCCCTACTACGGTTGTGGGGCAAGGGGATCGTGAGAAGAGCGAGACTAGTAGACAGCACAAAGGGGATTTACCCAGCTTCGGGCCGCAAAGATGCGTAAAACACAACGATCCTGCTTTTGTTGAGTGTTCTTGAGCTCTTGAACTAGCTCTAGGTGCTGCTAGGTTCGAAAGAGCTGAATCCTTTTCCCGTGCGCCATGGGCCTCCTTTTATAGGCGAAAGGGGATGCCACAGTGGCACACAGGAGGTGGAAACTGCTACAATGCTGTGAGCTTATCGCTGGTATTACAGGACAAAGAGCATTTAATGCGAGGCTTAGGTGTCCCTTCACTTTATCGGGGACGGGAGCGAGGCCCGTCCCGTCCATCGCCGCTCCTCCTTCCTTTGACACGCGCCCTGGCCAGCCATGCATGCGGCGCCATGTAGGCAGGCAGGCAGCTGAGATGGCGCAGTGGTGGAGCCTCCACGACAGGCTGCATGTTGCTACGCAGGTGCCTGCCCAGCTGGTTGGGTCGGCAGCTGCATGCGAATGGCGGCGGAGACTTGGCTTGTGTGGGCCTGGCAGTGGCCCTGCTGTTGCCTCCGGCAAGGGTCTTGTCGGGTGGCCCAGCAAGGGTCTTGCCGGGTGGCCCGGCAAGGGTCCTTCCGTGGCGCGCTGGCGTCCCCGGCAAGGATCTTGCCGGGGGTCTTGTGGATTCCTTCAGTAAGGATCTTGGTGAGGATTGTTGCTTTCCTATCCTCATCTGATCTTGACTATTCTTTGTCTTCACAAAGATCTGCATGCCACCACGGAGGTGCCTCCCGAGCCATGTCCCAATGCGTTTGTGTACCGTTGGTGGGCTCAAAGGTGGCTCGCTCAGCTGGTGTGGGCGAGCTGCCCCGACAAGGGTCCTTGCCGGGTAAACCTGCTTCGTCCATCCAATCTTTGTGGCCTTGGTCCTTGTCATTGCTTTGTTTGTCCTGTGCCTTCGTCTTCTCTCCGGCTTCCCTTTCCTCCCCTGTTATGCGTGGCCGTGGCAGGTGGCTCTAACTGCCCGTGCACAAGTAAAGGGGTCAAAAGCAGAGCCCCTACTTTTGTACACCGACAAAATACGAGGCTATAAGCAATCATGCATATAAGAGATATAAGAAGACTCAAATAAATTTCATGGATGAAAACATAGATCTGATCATAAACTCAAAGTTCATCCGATCCCAACAAACACACTGCAAAAAGAATTACATCGTATGGTTCTCCAAGAGACCATTGTATTGAGAATAAAACGAGAGAGTGGAGGCCATCTAGCTACTAACTATGGACCCGTAGGTCTACAAAAGACTACTCAGGCAACATCGGAGAGGCACCAATGGACATGATGAACCCCTCCGTGATGGTGTCTAGATTGGATCTGGTGGTTTTGGAACTTAAAGCGCCTGGAATATTGGGGTATTTATAGAGTAAAGAGGTGGTCCGGAAGGCAACCGAGCTGGGCACAACCCACCAGGGCGCACCTGGCCTCCAGGCGTGCCCTGGTGGGTTGTGCTCCCTCGGAGCACCCCCCCAGGTGCTTCTTCGGCCCACTAGATGTCTTCTGGTCCATAAAAAAACCACAAAAAGTTTCGCTGCATTTGGACTCCGTTTGTTATTGATTTCATGTGATGTAAAAAACATGCAAAAAACAACAATTGGCACTTGGCACTATGTGACTAGGTTAGTACCAAAAAATGATATAAATGATTATAAAACATACAAGAATGATAATATAACAACATGGAACAATCAAAAATTATATATTTGTTGGAGACGTATCAGCATCCCCAAGCTTAATTCCTGCTCGTCCTCGAGTATGTAAATGATAAAAACAGAATTTTTGATATGGAATGCTGCCTAACATTTCATTTCATATTCTTTTCTTTGTAGCATAGACAGTTGGACTTTTATATGGTTGAAAGCAATAGTCTAGTTTTGACATGAGACTTAAATACTCAAGCATACCAACAAGCAACCATGTCTTCCAAAATATCAATGCTAAAATAAGTTATCCCTAGCCCATCATGCTCAATCATTGATCCGTTCATGAAACACACTCGCATATTATCTACACCCAATGCTCAAGTACGATCATAGTGCCCCCTAGTTGGTGTTGTATAAGAGAATATGGAGACTCAAATTAAAAATAAAAATTGCATAAAGTAAAAGAAAGGCCCTTTGCGGAGGGAAGTAGAGATTTGTAGAGGTGCTAGAGTGATACGTCTCCAACGTATCTATAATTTTTGATTGTTCCATGCTATTATATTACCCCTTTTGGATGTTTATGGGCTTTATTTTACACATTTATATCATTTTTGGGACTAACCTACTAACCGGAGGCCCAGCCCATATTGACATTTTTCCTATTTCAGTATTTCGAAGAAAAGGAATATCAAACGGAGTCCAAACGGAATGAAACCTTCGGGAGCATGATTTTTGGAACGAACGTGATCTAGAGGACTTGGAGTGCAAGTCAAGAAGCAGTCGAGGCTCCCACGGGATAAGAGGGCGCGCCCCCCATATCGGGCGCGCCCCCTTTCTCGTGGGCCCCTCTGGCGGCCACCGACATACTTCTTCCTCCTATATATACCAACGTAGCCAGAAAACAACCAGGAGGAGGACGAAACACAATTTCCACCACCGTAACCTTCTGTATCCGCGAGATCTCATCTTGGAGCCTTCGTCGGTAGTCTGCCGGAGGGGGAATCGACCACGGAGGGCTTCTACATCAACATTCTTGCCCCTCCAATGAGTTGTGAGTAGTTTACCACAGACCTACGGGTCCATAGTTATTAGCTAGTTTGCTTCTTCTCTCTTTTTGGATCTCAATACAATGTTCTCCCCCTCTCTTGTGGAGATCTATTCGATGTAAACTCTTTTTGCGGTGTGTTTGTCGAGATCCGATGAATTTTGGGTTTATGACCAAGTTTATCTATTAATAATATTTGAATCTTCTCTGGATTCTTTTATGTATGATTGAGTTATCTTTGCAAGTCTCTTCGAATTATCAGTTTGGCTTGGCATACTGGATTGATCTTTCTTGCCATGGGAGAAGTGCTTAGCTTTGGGTTCAATCTTGCGGTGTCCTTAGCCAGTGACAGAAAGGGTTGCAAGGCACGTATTGTATTGTTGCCATCGAGGATAACAAGATGGGGTTTATATCATATTGCTTGAGTTTATCCCTCTACATCATGTCATCTTGCTTAATGCGTTACTCGGTTCTTATGAACTTAATACTCTAGATGCAGGCAGGAGTCGGTCGATGTGTGGAGTAATAGTAGTAGATGCAGGCAGGAGTCGGTCTACTTGTTTTGGACGTGATGCCTATATACATGATCATGCTAGATAATCTCATAATTATTCTCTTTTATATCAATTGCACAACAGTAATTTGTTCACCCACCGTAATACTTATGCTATCTTGAGAGAAGCCACTAGTGAAACCTATGGCCCCCGGATCTATCTCTTATCATATTTGCTTCCAATCTACCTTTATTTGCATCTTTACTTTTTGCATCTATAGTATAAAATACCAAAAATATATTTATCTTATCTTACTATCTTTATTAGATCTCACTTCCGCAAGTGGCCATGAAGGGATTGTCAAGCCCTTTATTGCGTTGGTTGCAAGTTCTTTGTTTGTTGGTGTAGGTGCATGGGACTTTTGAGGAGCCTCCTACTGGATTGATATCTTGGTTCTCAAAAACTAAGGGAAATACTTACACTACTATTGCTGCATCACCCTCTCCTCTTCGAGGAAAGCCAACGCAAGCTCAAGATGTAGCAAGAAGGATTTCTGGCGCCGTTGCCGGGGAGGTCTTCGCTCAAGTCAAGACATACCAAGTACCCATCACAAACCCATCTCCCTCGCATTTACATTATTTGCCATTTGCCTCTCGTTTTCCTCTCCCACACTTCACCCTTGCCGTTTTATCCGCCCACTCTTTCCCTATCTCCTCCTCTCTTTCGCTCGCTTTCTTCCCCCCTTGTTTTTGTTTGTTGCTATGTCTGAAATTTGGGAGATTATCGTCGATATGGACAACCATGATAACATGGAAAATTCTGATGCTCCGGCTGAAGAACCCCCTATCTTGCATACTAAAAAGTTTCGAATCGGTAGTGGTAATATCATTGGAAAGGGTGTTATTCAAGATTTCTTCAGTTGTGCTGGTGCTTTACCTTCTATGGGTGGTTCTATTCTTCATAGAACTAGTAGTCTTGCGGATGCCATCGCTATGCTTGTAGTTGAGCTTGAAAGACAAATTATGCATATGCATCCTTGCATACAAAGAATTTTTCTGGAATTTTCCAATAATGGTCCTTACTGACAAAAGGGGGAGAAGCTGAGTTTGATAGTCTTCAAGCGGGTCCATATGGGCGGGTGCTTTATATTTTGCTTCGTGTTTACAATTATCTCTTTGATACATTTGGTTCTTTGAGTTGTAACACTTAAAACTAAATGGTCGTCTGCTACTTATTTGCCACCTTCTGATGCAATGATAAATTCCGCATGTGCGACGATAAATTCCGCACTTAGATCATTTTGCAGACGTCCATTTTCCATTATGCATATCATTATCTTCACATACCTTCACATGCATAGTGGATTGTCATCATAAGTTGAAGAGGATCTCCACAAGCACAACTTGCCATGTGCATTTGCATTCCAAAAGCAAATTACTTATATGCACATCTTCAGGGGGAGCCCTTGCAACTTATGAAGACAATTCCTTATCCTTTACAATTTCACATATTATATTCCCCGTTGAAAACTTCAACTAGTTTGTCATCAATCACCAAAAAGGGGGAGATTGTAAGTGCATCTAGTGCCACCCCCAGTTGGTTTTGGAGTATTGACGACAAACCTAGTTGAGGGACTAATGTGTTTGTGAGAATTGCAGGATAACACAGGTAGAAGTCCCTCATTGATTCGGTTTTCCTACAAGAGATGACCCCTAAAAATGTATGAAGACATTGAAGTCAAAGGTGGTATATGAAGACATTCACATTGAAGACTATGACAAGAGAAGACATCGCATGAAGCCTATGGAGCTCGAAGACTTAGATCTTTCATAGTTCCTTTTCTTCTTTGTTGAGTCATAGGAACCACGTACTGTTAAGTGGGGTCCAAGAGAACCATTCAGAATGACCGAAGTGATGCTTAAACAAAACCTATGTCTTCGAATGAAGACTATGAGAGCGAATCTTGTCCAGAGTCGGACAAGTCAGCTTTGCTTGTAGCCCAAGTAAAGTTGCCGTTTGAGTTTGAAATCTGACCGTTGGAACACGTCTCAGTTCCTTAGTGACCCAGGGTCATTTCGGACGAATCAGGTCGGGTTGCCTTGTGGCTATAAATAGCCCACCCCCTACAACCATAAACGGTTGGCTGCTCAGAGTTAATGTACGGCTTTTGTCGTTTGAGAGCAACCCACCTCGAAGCATTTGAGAGAGAATTCCTTGCGAGGATAAAGCCCTAACCACCCAGAGCCAAAGAGAATTAGGCATCACTTAAGTCTTCTTGTCTGTGTGATCTGAAGGCTGATTACACTTGAGGACTGTGCATCCTCCAGCCGGTTAGGCGTCGCGTTCTGAGCATCCAAGAGACATTGTGGATCGCCGGTGAACGAAGTCTGTGAAGGTTTGGGAGTCTACCTTGAAGACTTACCAGAGTGATTGGGAGAGGTCTGTGTGACCTTAGCTCAAGGGGAATACGGTGAGGACTGGGTGTCCTGAGCTGCGTGTTCAGGACTGGGTGTCCGGGACTGTGTGTCCTCAGGTTTAAATACCTAGCCGCCCTAACCAGACGTACAGTTGTCACAGCAACTGGAACTGGTCCAACACATCATTGTCTTCAACAAGTCACTGGTTTCATCCTTCCCTTCTCTTTACGTACTGTTACTCCTTCTGAAGACATTGTATGATTGCACTATCTTTTATCTTCACTGAGTGACTGCGTGTTCTGTTTGGCTTCATAATTTCTTCCTACCTGATCCTTACTACATTGATGCTCTTAGTCATTGTGCTTTCACTCTATTGAATACTTGACTATGGCTTGCCTAGTGTAGTCTACCTTCTGCTGCAGGGTAATAGGTTTATTTCGGTCGTTTGTCTTCATAACTTCCACGTTTTGAAGACTTTCATAAAAATCGCCTATTCACCCCCCCTCTAGTCGATATAACGCACTTTCATGGACTATGGAATAAAGGGTGGCAAGAGCCCAAGCTTAGGGATTCCAAAGGCACCCCAAGATATTCAAGGATAGCCAAAAGCCTAAGCTTGGGGATGCCCTGGGAAGGCATCCCCTCTTTCATCTTCATTCACTGGTAACTTTACTTGGAGCTATATTTTTATTCGCCACATGATATGTGTTTTGCTTGGAGCATTGTGTATTATTAGTCTTTGGTTTTTAGTTTACCACAATCATCCTTCCTGTACACACCTCTTAGGGAGAAGCCTATTTGATTAGAATTTGCTAGAATACTCTATGTGCTTCACTTATATCTTTTGAGCTTGATAGTTTTTGCTCTAGTGCTTCACTTATATCTTTTAGAGCACGGTGGTGTCTTAATTTTGAAGAAATTACTAGTCTCTCATGCTTCACTTATATCTTTTTGAGAGTCTTTTAGAACAGCATGGTATTTGCTATGGTTACAAATTTGGTCCTATAATGATGAGCATCCAAGTTGGGTATAATAAAAACTATCATAGAAAGTGAATTGGATGCTATGATCAATTTGATGCTTGATAATTGTTTTGAGATATGGAAGTAGTGATATTAAAGTCATGCTAGTTGGGTGATTATGAATTTAAAGAATGCTTGTGTTGAAGTTTGTGATTCCCGTAGCATGCACGTATGGTGAATCTCTTTGTCATGAAGTTGGAGCACAATTTTATTTATTGAGTGTCTTCCTTATGAGTGGCGGTCGGGGACGAGCGATAGTGTTTTCCTACCAATCTATCCCCCTAGGAGCATGCGTGTAGTGCTTTGGTTTTTGATGACTTCTAAATTTTTGCAACAAGTATATGAGTTCTTTTGACTAATGTTGAGTCCATGGATTATACGCACCCTTTCACCCTTCCACCATTGATAGCCTCTCTTGTACCGTGCAACTTTCGCCGGTACCATACACCCACCATATACCTTCCTAAAAACAGCCACCATACCTACCTATTATGGCATTTCCTTAGCCATTCCGAGATATATTGCCATGCAACTTTCCACCGTTCCGTTCATATGACACACATTACTTTTGTCATATTTCTCTTTGCATGATCATGTAGTTGACATTGTATTTGTGGCAAGGCCACCTTCATAATTTTCATACATGTCGCTCTTGATTCATTACATATCCCGGTACACCGCCGGAGGCATTCATATAGAGTCATACCTTGTTCAAGCTTTAAGTTGTAATTCTTGAGTTGTAAATGCATAAAACTGTGATGATCTTCATTATTAGAGCATTGTCCTAGTGAGGAAAGGATGATGAAGACTATGATTCCCCCACAAGTCGGGATGAGACTTCGGACTTTACAAAAAGAAAGAAAAAAAGAAAAAGATAAAGGCCAAAAAGAAAAGAAAAAAAGAAAAGCCCAAAGAAAGAAAAAAAAGAAAAAAATAAAAAATAAAATAAAAAATGAGAGAAAAAGAGAGAAGGGACAATGCTACTATCTCCTTTTCCACACTTGTGCTTCAAAATAGCACCATGATCTTCATGATAGAGAGTCTCATATGTTGTCACTTTCATATACTAGTGGGAATTTTTCATTATAGAACTTGGTTTGTATATTCCAATGATGGGCTTCCTCAAAAGTGCCCTAGGTCTTCGTGAGCAAGCAAGTTGGATGAACACCCACTTAGTTTCTTTTGTTGAGCTTTCATATATTTATAGCTCTAGTTCATCCGTTGCATGGCAATCCCTACTCACTCACGTTGATATCTATTAATGGGCAACTCCATAGCCCGTTGATACGCCTAGTTGATGTGAGATTATCTTCTCCTTTTTTTGTCTTCTCCACAACCACCATTCTATTCCACATATAGTGCTATGTCCATGGCTCACGCTCATGTATTGCGTGAAAGTTGAAAGAGTTTGAGACTATTAAAGTATGAAACAATTGCTTGGCTTGTCATCGGGGTTGTGCATGATTAAATACTTTGTGTGATGAAGATAGAGCAACATCCAGACTGTATGATTTTGTAGGGATAACTTTCTTCGGCCATGTTATTTTGAGAAGACATGATTGCTTTGATTAGTATGCTTGAAGTATTACTATTTCTTATGTCAATATGAACTTTTATTTTGTATCATTTTGGATCTGAACATTCATGCCACAATAAAGAAAATTACATTATAAATTATGCTAGGTAGCATTCCACATCAAAAATTTCTTTTTTATCATTTACCTACTCGAGGACGAGCAGGAATTAAGCTTGGGGATGCTTGATACGTCTCCAACGTATCTATAATTTTTTATTGTTCCATGCTATTATATTACCCCTTTTGGATGTTTTTGGGCTTTATTTTACACATTTATATCATTTTTGGGACTAACCTACTAACCAGAGGCCCATCCCATATTGTTGTTTTTTTGCCTATTTCAGTATTTCGTAGAAAAGGAATATCAAATGGAGTCCAAACCGAATGAAACCTTTGGGAGCGTGATTTTTGGAACGAACGTGATCCAGAGGACTTGGAGTGCAAGTCAAGAAGCAGCCGAGGCTCCCGCGAGATAGGAGGCCCCCCCCTATAGGGAGCGCCCCCTGTCTCGTGGGACCCTCGGGCGGCCACCGACGTACTTCTTCCTCCTATATATACCTACGTACCACGAAAACATCCAGGAGGAGGACGAAACACAATTTCCACCACCGTAACCTTCTGTATCTGCGAGATCTCATCTTGGAGCCTTCGCCGGCACTTTGCCGGAGGGGGAATCGACCATGGAGGGCTTCTAGATCAACATCCTTGCCCTTCGATGAGTTGTGAGTAGTTTAACACAGACCTACGGGTCCATAGTTATTGGCTAGATGGCTCCTTCTCTCTTTTTGGATCTCAATACAATGTTCTCCCCCTCTCTTTTGGAGATATATTCGATGTAAACTCTTTTTGTGGTGTGTTTGTCAAGATCCGATGAATTGTGGGTTTATGATCAAGTTTATATATAAATAATATTTGAATCTTCTCTGAATTCTTTTATGTATGATTGAGTTATCTTTGCAAGTCTCTTCAAATTATCAGTTTGGTTTGGCCTACTAGATTGATCTTTCTTGCCATGGGAGAAGTGCTTAGCTTTGGGTTCAATCTTGCGGTGTCCTTACCCAGTGACAGAGAGGGTTGCAAGGCACGTATTGTATTGTTGTCATCGAGGATAACAAGATGGGGTTTATATCATATTGCTTGAGTTTATCCCTCTACATCATGTCATCTTGCTTAATGCGTTACTCTGTTCTTATGAACTTAATGCGTTACACTTTCCTAGGAATTTATTATTTGACAACATAAAGTAAATTCATTTTTGATTTCGGGACTGGGCATCCCTAATACCTTTGCCTTACTATGTTCTTACTCTCATGCATCCCTCCCTCGCATCGACCAAATCATCGACGCAACCGCAGGACACGACTCACTGTGTTTCCTCGACGCATACTCCGGATACCATCAAATAAAGATGGCAGAGTCCGACCAAGCCGCAATGGCCTTCATAACACCATATGGTCCTTTCTGCTTCAACACTATGCCTTTCGGGCTTAAAAACGCCGGCGCAACCTATCAACGCATGATTCAAACATGCCTAGAAAAGCAAATCGGCAAAACAGTGGACGCATATGTGGATGACGTGGTCATAAAAACAAGACACGTCGAAACTCTAATAGATGACTTGAGGCTTATGTTCGATAACCTCCGAACATACGATATCAAGCTAAACCCGGAAAAATGTTTTTCGGCGTACCCTCCGGGCAGTTGCTCAGCTTCATCGTTTCCAATAGAGGAATTGAAGCAAGCCCGGCAAAAATCCGAGCTCTATCGTAGGTGGCTATCCCAACAGACCTCAAGCATATCTAGTAACTAGCTGGATGCGTGGCTGCTTTAAGCCATTTTATCTCCCGATTAGGAGAAAAGGCACTACCTCTTTACCGCCTTCTTTGACGCACCGAACACTTCATGTGGATGGACGCAGCCGCGGTCGGACTGATGAAATAAAGACCTTATTGGCCAGTAATGTAGTCCTGACAGCGCCAAATATTGGCGAACCCATGCTATTATACATAGCCGCAACACATCAAGTTGTAAGCGCAGTGCTCGTCGTCAAACGAGAAGCAGACGGACACAAATTCCCGCTCCAAAAGCCGGTATACTACGTGTCCACGGTCCTCACCCCATGCAAATCCCGATACCCGCATTGTCAAAAGATAGCATACGCGGTCTTCAAGGCATCCCGGAAGCTACGACACTACTTTCAAGAGTGTTCTATTATGGTGGCCTCCGAAGTACCACTCAACGACATAATAAACAACCGCGACGCTACGGGACGGATCGCTAAATGGGCCATCGAGCTCCTCCCGTTTGACATAACATACAAACCACGGCGGTCCATTAAGTCGCAAGTATTGGCTGACTTCGTCGCTGAACGGACAGAAGCCGAACTCCCTAAAGAGTACGGCGCGTACTCCAATTGGATCATGCACTTCGATGGCTCTAAAATGCTGGCCGGATTGGGGGTAGGTGTAGTCCTGACTTCCCCCACCGGAGACTCGGTGCAGTACGTACTCCAAATATTATACACAGACTGCAACAACGCAGACGAATACGAGGCTCTGTTGCATGGTCTTCGGATGGCAGTCTCTATGGGAATTCAACGCCTGGAGGTGCGCGGGGATTCAAACCTCGCAATATCACAAATCAACAGAGACTTTGATGCCAAGGATCCGAAAATGGCGGCCTACCGCAATGCCGTCCTCAAAATGTCAGCTCGGTTCGAGGTGCTCGAATTCCACCATGTGGCTCGAGAAAACAATCAAGCGACGGATATCCTCGCCCGCATCGGCGCTAAAAGCGACCCCATCCCACCTAACATATTCCTGGAAAGGCTGTTCAAGGCATCCGTGGTATGGGAAGGAGAGTCCGGCAACACTAGCACGGATCCGAATACACCCCCAGATTCCGAACCATCTGACGTAATCGGAGGCTCCGCCACCGAAATAACGTCTTTGGCCAATGAAATCATGGCTGTAATCGCCTTCTGGACCGAGCCTTTCCTGGCCTACCTAAATAGGGAGGAGCTCCCCGAGTACCAAAATGAAGCACGTTGTATTGTGCGGCGTTCCAAGGCCTACAAAGTCCATGAGGGAGAACTCTATAAGAAAAGCGCGACCGGAGTGCTGCAAAGATGCATCTCCGAAGAGGAAGGGCGACAGCTCTTGGCTGAAATCCATGCCGGACTCGGCGGGCACCACGCTGCGGCTAGGGCACTTGTCAGCAAGGTCTTCTGTACAAGTTTTTATTGGCCGACAGCCCAAGCAGACGCACAGGACCTTGTCCAACATTGCGTCGGTTGCCAGCTCTTTGCCAATCAGAGTCACATGCCCCCTACCGCTCGCCAAACAATCCCCATTACTTGGCCCTTCGTGGTCTGGGGGCTGGATATGGTCGGACCTCTTAAAGGGGGAAGCCATAAGAAAAAGTACTTATTGGTCATGGTGGACAAGTTCACCAAATGGATAGAAGCCAAACCAGTTAAAACGGCCGAATCTGGACCAGCGATAGACTTTATATCCGGGGGTGTACACCGTTACGGCATTCCCCACAGCATCATCACTAACAACGGCTCAAACTTCACAGTCGATGAAGTGAAAACTTGGTGCGGCAACATCGGCATAAAGCTTGATTACGCCTCCGTCTACCATCCCCAAACAAATGGCCAGGTCAAACATGCAAACGGTCTCATCATGAGCGGCATCAAACCCAGACTAGTGCGGTCCTTGACAGAATCGGACATGCACTGGGTCGAGGAGCTCGACTCCGTGCTCTGGGGGCTATGGACCACGCCGAATCGCACCACCGGATACACACCATTTTTTATGGTGTACAGCGCAGAAGTGGTACTACCCTGCGACATAATCCATGACTCACCTCGCGTGCGCATGTACGAAGAGAAGGAAGCCGAGTTAGATCGGCAGGACAACTTAGACGCCCTGGAGGAGGAGCGCGACGTTGCAAAAGCCCGTTCCGCCTTCTATCAGCAGCAGGCTCGACGATATCAAAGCAGAGAAGTGCGGGCCAAAACATATAATATTGGCGAACTCGTTCTACGCCTACCGGAGAAGAAGAAGGACATGCTCAAACCTAAGTGGGAGGGTCCCTTCATTATTGATAAAGTTCTCACCGGTGGAGCGTACCGCCTACGTAATGCATCCGATAACACACTCGAGCCAAACCCATGGAATGCGGCCAGACTCCGGAGATTCTACGCCTAGCGCAGAACTTAGTGTTCGTCTCCTTACCCCCGCCACTTTTAATTATGTTACTCCCCTTTTTTCCTTTCTCACCCCTTTTTTCTTCTTCACACAAAGTACTCAGTACAGTACGGATGCTCGGATCACTCCGGCCGCACTATGTGTGTAAACCATACCTGGGGGCTTCCTATACGGAAGCTAAATAGAATTACTTTCAGGGCTTCTTGCCTATCACATATGCGTTCTTTTTTCCATATGTACCTTTTCTTCTCCATTATATGCATCGATATGACTTAAGATGTGGCCATGCTGGGTTGCCTGGCTCTTGTGTTTATGCCCTACGTTCCTGTTAATTCGACTAGGGCATAAGGGGAGCACCTCTGCAATTGTCACTGCCGGTTGAGCCGGATGTGTACCTCAGACTGGGTTAAGCCGAAAGCTAGCGTTCTTGAGGGAATATTCGGTCGGGGAACAAAAGAAGTTTCTTTCATTTATTACAACGTGAACCCCCAGAAGTTTTGTATCCTGCGTCTCTGTTCGCAGTCCGGACATGTACATCGATGCATGCATACCCAGGGAAAGGAACCCATACCGGAACTATTCTCCCTGGAAGATGGTTCTTACTATCCATGTAATATAACATAACTAGTTGGGTACTTGTCTGTTCAAGCACTTATGACCCCTACGCCTGGTTTCCACGCATACCCCGGTTCTGTATAACTAAGCGGGTATTCGGATACACCCCGGACTGTCGGATCCGGGGGCTGAAGTGAAAAGGTCCTCCATGACAAATGATCTTTAATCCGGCTAGGGACTACATATGTCCATTGAATTACATAGTCACTTGGACTGATTGTATTCTTCCTCTATACCGTCCAACAGGCTAGCTAGCTTACGATCCTGTTGGGAGTACTTTGCGGCTAACGCTACCTGGTCATACACCAGACTCACGGGAATTTCTTGCCCATCTGGCCCCGCCGTCCGACTTCGGCCATATGGCTCGGGTCAAGCTTGGTATAGTTGGTCTTCACCATGGCCCGAACTTCCCTTGCACCTTGTCGGCAGGCTGACATCTTCCATAATCGGAAGCGCTGCCGTGCTCCTTGGAGCACATCCACGAGCTCCCCCATGCCTTTTGGCAGGGAGGTGGATGGCCACAAGGCCTGGGCAATACCCTGCATCACTTGCTGAGCTCGCTCGTGCAGCTGTGAGAGTTCTTGCGGTAAATCACCTGCAGACGCGGGCATCTCCTCTTCAGGGCGGCCCGTCAACATACCTACAGATATAAACTCTTTCAATATGCTTCCTCGCCGAGCTGTATTACAGTTCGTCTAGGGACTTACCATAAATGTCGCGACGAATCCTTCTGTTCTCCTTCACGGAGTCTACCAGCTGAGCGCGAACATCTCCTAATTCGACGCCCAGCCAGACATTGGCATCTTGAAGATCGTTCTTCTCCCGCCTAACTTGCGTAAGAACACGCTCGCCAGCTTTTGGCTGCCTTTGGAGATATGACTCGCTCTCTCCTAGGATCTCCGGATTCTCTCCGGGATTGTCTGCAGAATTTTCTATTAGATTTATCAAACAAGCCAATTACTAACTGGTACATTTCAATAACATTTCTCTATCGAGACATATGTTACCATATGAGGCCTTCTAGGACTCCTCTAGTTGGGCAACAGTGGCCCTCAGCTGGGTATTGCACTCCTCCAGCTCTTGAGACAATTGGGTATTCTTATCTATAAGGACCTGCGCATGAAATGATCCTTAAAATAATTGTTCCAACCGTTTCAAGTCTCAGGGGCTACTGCTATATATGCTTATCAAATTTTCTTACCCGTATATCTTTGGCATATTGGTCCATCGCTCAGGCGAGCCCGCCTTGAGCAGCTCGAATGTATGCATCCCCCGAATTGAAAGCATTAAAAGACTCTTCGGAAAAGATGTTATTGTGAAGTACGGCCCGTCGGCGCCAATGGTTCATAGCACTCTCTACTTCCGAATTCGTGGCAGAGAGCATTTTCCCATCCTCTATCGGAGGGCAATCCGTCCCCGGCCCCGCATTGGCCTCCTCTCTCGAAGCCGGTTCTGGAATCCGGCTCGTGGAGGCGTGATCGGCAGGGTCTCCGGATATAGTCCGGCGACTCCTCTTTCTGCCAGAACACCAAGGACGCTGTTACATTTCAAACACAAATAATCACAGAGCAGGTTTTTACCATACCTCTGTAACGGCGTTTCGGCCCTAACCGCCTTCCTCTTAAGCCTGCCCGATCCGGACGCCCTTTGCCGACGAGCCCCCAGGGGCTTGGCGCTGCGTTCCGATGGTCGTCTCTATAGAAATGCGATGCTTTAAGCATGAGGCATGGCATCATAAAGGAGTCATTTTCAGAAGATATGGTTTCGGCTTTGCTTACACGCGATGCAGGTAGCAGTCCGGGATAGTCGGCCACAATAGCCACCGAGGCCCCATCGCATCTGGCCTGATAAAATATCCCGTTGACGAGCTCCACAGTAATATCCGGATCTTCTTCAAGTCCTGGATCTAAGGCCCTTCCGGGGTCCTCTGGCTGCGGGGAGGGGCTGTCGAATCCTTTTGCGGCCCTCCTTAGTTCCTGCTCGGAAATATCGAGTTAAATAATCATAACGAAGGACGCCAGAATGAATGGAGCGGGGGAAAGAGTGACGACTTACCCAGCTTGGGGGGTTGTACATGGGAAAACCATCCCGCGGTTTAATATGAAGAAATTCTTCTTCTTCTCCTTTATACAAATCGGACAATATCCTTGCCAGAGCCGTGGCGGAGTCCGGACCTTTACGACCGCAGCAGGTGGCATCGTCTTCCCCGTTGTAATGCCACATGGGCTTCCCCCGATATTGAAGCGACTACACTCCCCGCATTATGCATATTGCTATAACCTCGACTATTGTCAGCCCTGATTTGGCCAGTATCTTTATCCTGCTCATTAGGAAGTGTACTTTCTGCTATCCTCCTCTTGGGGACTGAGGGAGTCCTGGATTAGGGGGTGTTCGGGTAGCCGGACTATACCTTCAGCCGGACTCGTAGACTATGAACATACAAGATTGAATACTTCGTCCCGTGTCCGGATGGGACTTTCCTTGGCTTGGAAGGCAAGCTTGGCGATGCGGATATTCAAGATCTCCTACCATTGTAACCGACTCTATGTAACCCTAACCCTATCCGGTGCCTATATAAACCGGAGGGTTGTAGTCCGTAGGCAATCAACTCCATAGGCTAGCTTCTAGGGTTTAGCCTCCTTGATCTCGTGTAGATCTACTCTTGTACTACCCATATCATCAATATTAATCAAGCAGGAGTAGGGTATTACCTCCATAGAGAGGGCCCGAACCTGGGTAAAAAACATCGTGTCCCTTGTCTCCTGTTACCATCCGGCCTAGACGCACAGTTCGGGACCCCCTACCCGAGATCCGCCGGTTTTGACACCGACATTGGTGCTTTCATTGAGAGTTCCTCTGTGTCGTCGCCTTTAGGCCCGATGGCTCCTTTTTTGATCAACAACGATACGGTCCAGGGTGAGACTTTTCTCCCCGGACAAATCTTCGTCTTCAGCGGCTCTGCTCTGCGGGCCAATTCGCTCGGCCACCTGGAGCAGATCGAAAGCTACGCCCCTGGCCATCAAGTCAGGTTTGGAAGCTTAAACTTCCTGGCTGACATCCGCGGAGACTTGATCTTCGAAGGGTTCGAGCCACGGCCAAGCGCGCCGCACTATCTCGAGGGGCACGATCTAGCTCTGCCCCCGGACAGTGTCCTGGAGGCCGCACACGCATCGGTTCCGACCCCTAACTTGGAGCCTATTGCGCCAATCGAGGATGAACGGTTGGACGTCACCTCATGGGCTGCGACCCCGAAAGCAATCGAGCCGAACGCTAGCCCCGCACTCTGCACTACCCATGACTCCGAGAATCCAGACTCCTCCCCGGACTCCGAACCCCCCGCGCCCCTGCCAATCGAATCTGATTGGGCGCCGATAACGGAGTTCACCACCATAGACATCTTTCAGCATTCGCCTTTTGGCAACATCCTGAATTCTCTTAAGTCTTTCTCTTTATCAGGAGAGCCCTGGCCGGACTATGGTCAGCGAGGTTGGAATACGGACAATGAGGAAATTCAAAGCCCACCCACCACCCACTCTGTAGCCACTGTCGATGATCTAACTGACATGCTTGACTTCAGCTCTGAAGACATCGACGGCATAGACGACGATGTAGGAGACGAACAGGAACCAGCACCTGTAGGGCGCTGGAAGGCCACCTCGTCATATGACATATATATGGTGGATACTCCAAAAGATGGAGATGGCAATGGAACAGTGGGGGATGACGCCCCCAAGAAACAGCCGAAGCGCCGGCGTCAGCGGCGCCGCTCTAAATCCCGCCAAAGCAAAAACGGTGATTCCGGCACGGGAGATAATACTACCCCGGATAGCGCCGAAGAACAACCACCTCAGCAAGATTCGGCACAGGAAGATGGAGAAGCCAGCCCTCATGAGAGAGCGGCAGACCGAGAGGTTGAGGATGATAACTATACGCCTCCCTCCGAAGATGAGGCAAGCCTCGATGACGACGAATTCGTCATACCATCAGACCCCGCCGAACAAGAGCGTTTTAAACGCAGGCTTTTAGCCACGGCAAGCAGCCTCAAGAAAAAGCAGCAACAGCTTAGAGCTGCACAAGATTTGCTAGCTGACAGATGGACTGAAGTCCTTGCGGCCGAAGAGTACGAACTCGAACGCCCCTCCAAGAGTTACCCGAAGTGCAGGCCGCTACCCCGATCAGAGGAGGAAGTACCTACATCACCAGCGCATGACATGGCAGACCGGCCACTTCGTGGCCGCGACAGAGAGGCCTCTCGGCCCTCCACCCAAGCCATGCTCTCACGCCGCTCAACTAAGGCACGGGAAAATGCGCCCGACCTGCGAGACATACTGGAGGATAAGGCAAGACAAACAAGATCGATCTACGGATCATGCAGGCTCCCTACGGCATGTGACAATGATCTTCACTCCGGATACAACAAATCCGGCCGGGCCGAACACAACAGACATAGCTCTTCCGAGCTGCTTCGTGATATAGCCCAGTACAGAGGCGCCGCACACCCGCTATGCTTCACGAATGAATCAATGGATCATAAAATCCCAAAGGGTTTCAAACCCGTAAACATCGAATCATATGATGGCACAACAGATCCGGCGGTATGGATCGAGGATTATCTCCTTCACATCCACATGGCACGCGGCGATGATCTACATGCCATCAAATACCTCCCTCTCAAACTTAAAGGACCGGTCCAGCATTGGCTTAACAGCTTGCCAGCAGACTCAATCGGTTCTTGGGAGGACCTGGAAGCCGCATTCCTTGACAACTTCCAGGGCACTTACGTGCGACTGCCGGATGCCGACGACTTAAGCCACATAATTCTGCAGCCAGAAGAATCGGCCAGACAATTCTGGACACAGTTCCTAACAAAGAAAAACCAGATAGTCGACTGTCCGGACGCAGAGGCCCTAGCAGCCTTCAAGCATAACATCCGCGATGAGTGGCTTGCCCGGCACCTGGGACAGGAAAAGCCGAAATCCATGGCAGCCCTCACGACACTCATGACCCGCTTTTGCGCGGGAGAAGACAGCTGGCTAGCTCACAGTAACAACTTATCTAAGAACCCTGGTAATTCGGATACCAAGGACAAAAGTGGCAGGACACGTCGGAATAAGCAAAAACGCCGCGTTAACAGCGACAGCAATGAAGACACAGCAATCAATGCCGGATTCAAAGGCTATAAATCCGGTCAGCGGAAAAAGCCATTCAAAAAGAATACTCAGGGCCCGTCCAGTTTGGACCGAATACTCGATCGCTTGTGCCAGATACATGGCACCCCCGAAAGGCTAGCCAATCACACTAACAGGGATTGTTGGGTGTTCAAGCAGGTAGGAAAGTTAAGGGCCAAAAACAGAGACAAGGTGCTGCACAACGACGACGAGGAGCCTAAGCCGCCGAACAACAATGGATAGAAGGGCTTTCCCCCACAAGTGCGGACGGTGAACATGATATACGCAACCCACATTCCCAAGCGGGAGCGGAAGCGTGCGCTACGGGACGTATACGCGATAGAGCCAGTCACCCCAAAATTCAACCCATGGTCCTCCTGCCTGATCACTTTTGATCGAAGGGACCATCCCACTAGCATCCGTCATGGCGGCTTCGCCGCATTGGTTCTCATGGACGGCGGAGGAAGCCTGAACCTGCTTTATCTGGATACAGTGCGAAAAATGGGTATAAATCTCTCAAGGATTAAGCCCACAAGAACGACCTTTAAAGGCGTTATACCAGGTGTAGAAGCCAACTGTACAGGCTCAGTAACACTTGACGTGGTCTTCGGATCCCCGGACAATTTCCGAAGCGAAGAGTTAATCTTCGATATAGTCCCGTTTCGCAGTGGCCACCATGCCCTGCTCTGACGAACCGCATTCGCAAAATTCAATGCGGTGCCGCACTACGCATATCTCAAGTTCAAGATGCCAGGCCCTCGAGGAGTAATGACGGTCAACGGAAACACCGAACGCTCCCTCCGTACGGAGGAGCATACGGCGGCTCTCGGAGCGGAGGTACAAAGTAGCCTTCTCAGGCAATTCTCCAGTCCGGCCATTAAAAAACCAGACACTGCCAAGCGCGCCCAGAGTAACCCATGGCAGGACTGCCTGGCACCCTCTGAGCAAGGTAGCAATGCGGCCCCAACCCCAGCTTTCGCGACATAGCGAAACCAGTACCTCGCTTACATAACTACGCCCTTGAAATACCATGGGCACAGGGGAAGGGGCACAATAACGGCATGCCCAAAATACGGCTTAAAATGTACTAGGGGCTGCCGGATTCTTTTTTTAATTTTTTCTTACTTTCAGGACTCCATACTTCGGACGACCTGTTCAGCAATTCGACTGCCGCACAAACGATGCAAGATCCAGGGAGGCAGACAAGCCATGCCGCATTATGGAACTCCCAGGTGGTCTCTATTACGAGCAGTATACCTATTTTAAATACAATTCCGCGGCCTGCCCCTGGCCAGGACATACTGAATAGTCAAATATCTTTTGCTTACCGCACTATTTGTATCGTTCGGCTTTGATAAATAGCCTCTCTATAAACAATGCATAGCTTTTTGTCTATTTTTTGCATTACTCTCTTTTATATATGTTCATTAATGACATGTTGCACCCGTACACTATGGTACGACAAGTACGCCAGGGGCTTCAGTACCCTTTAATATGGTGTGAGAAGTCCGTACACTTTCACAAGTGCGGCACCCCGAACTTATAGCACTATATGCATCGGCTCCGAATCATGACTTGGGTCAATAGTTGGGTTTGCCCGGCTCCTATGTTTTGGTGCCTTACGTTCCGCTCTATCGGCTAAGGTAGCACTAGGAGAACCACTACGATTGTGCCCCGGTTGAGCTGGGTTAAGCACCTCAGTGGAGAAAGCTAAAACTAACTGTCATGATGAGGCGAGAGACCGGTCGCTGTTCGAGAGGTTTTTCGAGTCCCTAAAGGCTTATGCCGCTTCGAGCGAGGAGCTGGATAACCCCGGCCAAGGCGTGGATAGCGCCCCGAACTCGGTCTTCCGAACTAGGGGCTGTGTCGAAATTTAAAATTATAAAGTTCTATGGCTAAGTGAGAGTGTTCAAGCATTATAGTCCGATTGCCTGGTTCGTTGTGCTGAGCGCCTCCCTCGAAGGACCCAACCATGGGAAAAAGAGCGCTCAGGTTTATCCCGAACACCCCAGCACTAGTGGCATGGGGGCAGAAGCCGACGACTGGCCATCTCTCAATTTTTGATAAACGGCCGCACAGAAAATAATATTTTAAATTCAATAAGCATTTCTTAGCGCATATGAACAAGTTTTCAGCGCACAGGATAAACACGAGCGAGTTCATTCAAAAATTACATCCTTGGTACATTCATCCGCCACAAGGCGGGCACCCGGAAGAACATCCTTATAGTAGTTCTCAGGCTTGCGATGCTCCTTCCCCGGCGGCGGCCCGTCCTTCACAAGCTTCTCACCGTCTAGCTTACCCCAGTGCACCTTTGCATGGGCAAGGGCCCGACGGGCTCCTTCGATGCAGACGGAGCGCTTGATGACCTCGAGCCTGGGACAGGCCTCCACCAGCCGCCGCACCAGCCCGAAGTAGCTCCCAGGCAGGGCCTCTCCGGGCCACAGCCGAACTATGAAGCCCTTCATGGCCTGTTCGGCCGCCTTGTGGAGCTCGACCATCTGTTTTAGGTGGTCGCTCAAGGGCACAGGGTGTCCGGCCTCAGCATACTGAGACCAGAACACCTTCTCCGTCGAGCTTCCCTCTTCAGCTCGGTAGAATGCGGCGGCGTCGGATACGCTGCGGGGAAGATCTGCGAATGCCCCTGGAGAACTCCGGATTCGGGTAAGTAACAAGTAGTTTACTTTTATATTTCTGCTTTGCATAAAGAACGCCTTACCCGCTGCTATCTTTTTCATCTCCTCCAACTCTTGGAGGGCCTTTTGGGCTTCGTCCTTGGTAGACTTGGCAGTCTCAAGGGCCGCCGCAAGCTCGGACGCTTGGGTCTTTGACTCAAGCTCCAAACTCTCATGTTTTTTCATGAGAGCCCGAAGCTCTTGCTGTACCTCGACGACCTGAGCCCCATGTTTCTCTCGCTCGGTGCGCTCCGCGGCTGTTTTCTTTTCGGCCTCGGACAGCGCCTGCTTGAGGGTTGCCACCTCAGTCGTGGCCCCTACAAATAAGCAGTGCAATCCTGTTATTTTTTTCAATCAAGCCTCTCTATAGGCACTTTTTGTGTAAGGTATTTCCTACCTTCTTTTTCCTCGAGCTGCCGCTTGGCAAGGCCGAGCTCTTGCTCGGTCCGCTCGAGGTCCTTTTTCAGGACACCCACCTCCGCGGTCAGTGCGGCGGTGGATAGAAGCGAAGCCTGCACACGCATATTGACTATTTATTGTTAGACTCCTGCGAAATTTACTAGATCCTCTATTCGGCTCTTCTTTCCGAACGCCAAACAGAGCATCAGGGGCTACTGTCTATGCAGTACTATTTTTATATATTTTTACTTACCTCAAAGCCTGTTAGAAGGCTAGCGCAAGCTTCAGTCAGTCCGCTCTTGGCGGACTGAACCTTCTGGATCACCGTACTCATAATAGTATGGTGCTCCTCGTCGATGGAGGCGCCGTCAAGCACCTCCAGCAGATTGTCCGGCACCTCCGGTTGGACGGAGGCCGCCGGCTCAGAAGACTTGCTCCTCCTGGAAGGAGTTTGCCTACCGCAGTCCGGAACAGTTGAAGATTCCGGCGCGGTGTCCGGCATAAAGCCGGACTTGGAGCCCTGGGGGTCTTGTCCCCTTTACTCCTGGAGTCCGGGAGGTCGCCTTGCAGCTCCTCCAGGACCACCTCCTCCTGCCCTGGAACTCGTTGAGACATTGGGCGGAACTGAGTTCACGTCCGATGAATCCAGGGAGCCGCTCGACGACTCGCTGAGTTCGGCCCGGGGTGGGCTGCATGATTATATTCGACATTAGGGAAAGCTGTGCAACAAAAGGAATATCATGAGTTACCCTGGTATCCAAATACTTACGATTTCGCCGGACGCCTGGCCCTGTCCGGCCACTCCTCTTCGTCCTCGTCGGCGTCAGGGGCGTAGTCCGACGGAGGGGTTTTCCTCTTCTTGGACCTTTCGGCCCCCCTACTGGGGCGGCCTTCCTCTTCTTTCCTCCCCCCGCTGGAGGGGGAGAGGTTTCTTCTTCCTCCTCGTCGTCTCCATAGGAGGAGTGCGTCTCGGACTCGTCGGATGACGTGTCTGACCCCACCACATTACGGGCACTCTTTCGAGTCCCCGTGGTCTTCTTCTTCTTGGCCTTCTTTTCCGGCACCACATAAGGCGCTGGAGCCAGCAGCTTCACTAGTAGAGCTGGGGCTGGGTCTTCGGGCAGAGGAGCCGGACAGTTAATCGGTCTGGATATCGCCCGCCAAGCCTGTCAAAGGTAAGGGAGTTTAGATCCCGCATAGAGTTAAACTATGAAAAAAGCTGAACATCCTGTAAAAGGTGAAGATAGCTTACCTCGCTAGCGTGACGCTGCGAGCTGTATCCGCGGTCCTCGTAAGCGGATGCGGGAGCCCTGGCACCTTTGATTAGCACCTTCCAGACGTCTTCATAGGTCGTGTCAAAGAGCCTGTTAAGGGTTCGGTGCTATGCCGGGTCGAACTCCCATAGAGTAAAGTCCCGTTGTTGACACGGGAGGATTCGGCGAACGAGCATGACCTGGACTACATTTACATGCCTGATTGGCTTTTTTACCAGGGACTGGATGCATGTCTTCAGTCCGTTCACCTCTTCCTCATTACCCCATGATAGGCCCGTCTCTTTCCAGGACATGAGCCGCGTGGGGGGTCCAAATCGGAACTCGGGGGCTGCGATCCATTTCGGATCACGTGGCTCGGTGATGTAAAACCACCCGGCTTGCCACCCCTTTAGGGTCTCTACAAAGGAGCCCTCGAACCACAGGACGTTGGCAATCTTGCCCGCCATGGCTCCTCCGCACTCCGCCTGGATGCCGCACACCACCTTGGGCTTGACGTTGAAGGTCTTGAGCCAGAGGCTGAAATGGGCGCGGATGCGGAGGAAAGCCTCGCACACGACGATAAACGCCGAGATGTTGAGGATGAAGTTCGGGACCATATCGTGGAAATCCAGGCCGTAGTAGAACATGAGCCCCCGGACGAATGGGTGAAGTGGAAAACGCCGTCCGCGGAGGAATTGGGGAAGGAATAATACCCTCTCGTGGGGCCTTGGGGTGGGGAGGAGCTGCCCCTTGTCGGGAAGCCGGTGCGTGATGTCTTCGGACAAATATCCGGCTTCCTAAGCTTTTTTACGTCACCCTCCGTAACGGAGGAGACCTTCCACTTGCCTCCCGCTCTGGACATCGCTGGAGAAGGTCGAGGTGGGAAGTGCGGGCTTGGGCGCTGGAGCTCGGGTGCGCAGGAGATGGATAGGCAGGGGAGGAAGAAGGCGTAGGTAAAAAGGGTGGATCCTTATCCCCTTATATGGGCGGATGTGGTTATGCGTCCCTACCTGCCTAATAAAACTCGCTTGCCTCCCAAGCGCCATGGTAAATGGCGCGGTTAGGGTTACCCACGTCCGTATTGATGAGAATCCCGTAAAAAGGGCACATGATCTCTGCTTTGACAAGAAGTGCCAAGGAAGCCGCCTCGCAAAACATGCTGAGGTGGAAGAGTAAAAACGATTCGAGTAAAGAACTTGGCCATAGGGTGATGACGCCCTGCGGAATACGTCAGCAGATTTGATTTGTGTTAATATTATTCTCTCTATGGCAATATGTGGAAACTTATTTTGCAGAACCGGACACTACTCTTGGTGTTTACAATCTTCTATGAAGGACTTGGAGGAGGAACCCGCCTTGCAATGCCGCAGACAATTTGCGTGCCGGACTCGTCGTCATTGAAGCCTGGTTCAGGGGCTACTGAGGGAGTCCTGGATTAGGGGGTGTTCGGGTAGCCGGACTATACCTTCAGCCGGACTCCTGGACTATGAAGATACAAGATTGAAGACTTTGTCCCATGTCCGGATGGGACTTTCCTTGGCGTAGAAGGCAAGCTTGGCGATGCGGATATTCAAGATCTCCTACCATTGTAACCGACTCTATGTAACCCTAACCCTATCCGGTGCCTATATAAACCGGAGGGTTGTAGTCCGTAGGCAATCAACTCTAGGGTTTAGCCTCTAGGGTTTAGCCTCCTTGATCTCGTGGTAGATCTACTCTTGTACTACCCATATCATCAATATTAATCAAGTAGGAGTAGGGTATTACCTCCATCGAGAGGGCCCGAACCTGGGTAAAAAACATCGTGTCCCTTGTCTCCTGTTACCATCCGGCCTAGACGCACAGTTCGGGACCCCCTACCCGAGATCCGCTGGTTTTGACACCGACAGGGACCCTGAGGGCGCCAACTTCGGCGTACCTTCCGCGGAGCATTACTAAAATCAGGGAGACCCGTCCAGACTGGATCCGGGAGGGGAACGTCCTTAACATAAAACCACTCTGAGGGCCAGTTTTCGGGTGCCTTCTTGGGAGTACCGAATAGGTATCCGGTCTCGGTGATGCGCCATACTTCGGCTCCACCCACTTGACATATGGATTCCCCCTGGCTGCGAGGGACGAGGCAGAACAATTTCTTCCATAAACTGAAGTGAGCCTCGCAACCCAGAAATAGTTCACAAAGGGCAACGTATCCCGCTATATGCAGCACTAAAGAAGGGGTGAAGTTGTGCAGCTGGAGGCCATAAAACTCCAGGAGCCCGCGAAGGAATGGGTGGATTGGAAACCCGACGCCTCTTAACAGATGCGGGATGAAGCATGTTCGCTCTCCCGGGGATGGATTGGGAGATCTCTCTGCTTGCTCCCCACCATTATAGGTGGCTAGTCCGGCTCGGATGGGAACCATGAAAGTCGGTGGAAGAAACCCTTGGGTCTGTGACTCTATCAAACGGCTTTGAGGAACGGAACACTCTTCCCAGTCGCCTGGCTTGGAGCAAAGGGAACGAGAAGAAGTGTTGCGGCGACTGGCCATGTTGGAATGGTTTTTCCGGAGTGCTCTGTTGGATGCTTGCTCAAGGGAAGAAGGTGAGGTTGGATCTGAAGATCCTCGTCCCTTCAAATAGACGGTTTGCTTGCAGGGCTGGGGTGGCAAATGCAAAAATGCCTTAGCTCCTCGTATTCGCTCGACACGTGGAGACGGACATTATTGAAGCACGGAAGCCAAGGAGTACATCATTGATGGGAAGCCGGATACTGTTCGCTGCAACAGGTACTTTGGAGTATTCCAAGATGGAACCCGCCTTGCAATGCCGAAGACAAACTGCGCGCCAGACTCATCTCCATTGAAGCCTGGTTCAGGGGCTACTGAGGGAGTCCTGGATTTGGGGGTATCCGGACAGCCAGACTATATGCTCCAGACGAACTATTGAAGCGTGAAGATACAAGACTCAAGACTTCGTCCCGTGTCCAGATGGTACTCTCCTTTGCGTGGAAGGCAAGCTTGGCGATCCGGATAATAGATTTCCTTGTTTGTAACAGACTTTGTGGAAACCCTAGCCCCCTCCGGTGTCTATATAAACCGGAGTGTTTAGTCCTTACAGACACAATCATAATCATCATAGGCTAGCTCCTAGGGTTTAGCCTCTATGATCTCGTGGTAGATCAACTCTTCTAATACTCGTATCATCAAGATCAATCAATCAGGAAGTAGGGTTTTACCTCCGTCGAGAGGGCCCGAACCTGGATAAAACATCGTGTCCCTTGCCTCCTGTTACCCTTAGCCTTAGACGCACAAATCGGGACCCCCTACCCGAGATCCGCCGGTTTTGACACCGACACCAAGTGCCGATCATAAACTCTCATCTCTCTCATTACATTATTTGCCATCCACCTCTCATTTTCCTCTACCCCACGTCTAAAATGATTTCCGAAAAGATTTGCCTTTTCTTCGCCCCTCTCCCGTTCGTCTTTCTTGTTTACCTTTTGTGTGCTTATCTCGCTCCTATGGCTAGTCCTCAACTCGAAAGCAATGCTCAAAACAGATCTACTCGAAAGCAATGTACTGTTGTGCTTCTTCGCAATTTTCATGCAGGCGTTACTCCATGGAATAGATATGTTCTAGATACCATTACAGGAGGACATTTCTTGGGGAGCCATACTTTTGATTCTTATAATGGTATGATAGATTTGTTAGGCCCCTCACCTCTTTTGGTTAACGGTACTGCTTTAACTTTGGAGCATGTGATGCAAAGACTTGATATTGTTGAGAATAAAATTGCTACTGTTGAGTTGATTGAAAATTTGGATAAAAAATTTATAAGCAGATTACGCAATATGGATCTAAAGTAGGGGTTACCTTAAAGAATCTTAGGGAAAAGGAACCAATAGTTAATGAAAGGATAGATCAAGATTCTACTAGAATTGGAGAACTAGAAGATATTATTACCAACCACGCTTCTGCTTTTTCTTCCATTAAAACTACTCAAAATCTACCTCCTACTAATATTGCCAAGTTTACTTATGTTCCTAAGAATAAGGGTGAATCTTATAGTAAAGACAATGAAGATCTCAAATCAATTAGTATTTTTTTGACTATGTACAGTAGGGTAAAACCCCACAACAATTTTTATAGTAGGCTAAATCAATTAGTATTCACCTCAATTTATTCGACATTATTAAGGAACCTATTGTCACGAATGAATTTCTTGATTTCTTGCCTAAGAGTTCGATCATTTATAAAACCAAAGAATCTCCTAAGAGTCATAAGTGTGTAACTGAAGATTTGCACGCCAAAAATGATAACACTCAGATCTATTCATGCTTTATGCCTAGCTAAGGGCATTAAACAATAGCGCCTGTTGGGAGGCAACCCAAGTTTTTTTTTGCTTTTTAGGTTCTGTTTTGCAATAAATATTTCATGTAGCCTCTGGTTAGATGTGGTTTTCTGTTTTAATTAGCGTTTGTGCAAAGTAAGACTTTGGGATAGCTTACGGTGATAATTGATTTGATCTTGCTGAAAAACAGACACTTTTTCGCCCAGGAAAACAATTCCGATTTTTAGCCGAAGAGTGATCTTTAGTTGATTCTTTTTTCAGAAGATTAATAAACAAATTGTTTAGGCTGTCCTAATTTTGAGGATTTTTCGAGTTATAGAAGTATTCGAAATATCCAGATTGCTACAGACTATTCTATTTTTGACAGATTCTTTTTCTATGTGTTGTTTGCTTATTTTGATTTATCTATGGCTCGTATCGGGGGGTATGAACCATGGAAAAGTTGAAATACAGTAGATATTAAGCCAATATAAATAAATAATGAGTTCAGAAAAGTACCAAAAGGGATTATTTATTTTCTTATACTAACAGAGCTTATGAGATTTTCTGTTGAGTTTTGTGTTGTGAAGTTTTCAAATTTTGAGTAAGGATCACATAAAAAAAATACACTTCCGTGATGATACGTGTTTGTCACAGTAGGTCGCGTTTTTTGTCATGCATGTACATTCATGATGATTTTATGACAGAATCAAGATAGTCATACCTGTGCTGTCGTAGAAGTGTTCCATCACATTACCAAAATTATCATCACGAAAGTGTCCACTTCCATGACGATAAATCGCGTGTCACAGAAGTGCTTTCATCAAGGGTGACTGACATGCGGCATCCACCGTAATGGAACGCCGTTAAGCTATCGGGTCGGGTTTTGGATCCCATAACCCGTTAACAACCCCGACTAATGGGGATTTTCCATGTGTAAAATCATCATTGGCTGGAGGAAACACGTGTCGGCTCACCGTTGGGACAGATGTCATCCGCTCGTTGGACCGAAGGCGCCTATGATACGGCGACACGTGGCACGGCCCAACAAAGGCCCATTCCTGTGAAAAGGCTGGCCCGTTTGACTTAGTCAAAAGGTGGCGGTCCGGCCCACGGAAAGCCTGTTAACGGCCTGTTCGCATATAGCCCATTTACAGCCCGCTAACCCAGGGCCCGTTACGCCCTATCCAAATTAGGCCCAGTAGCGTCATCTGGGCCGTCCAATATGATTCCAGCCTGTTTTAACTTCCGGCCCATGTGTGGCCCATGACTTCTTTCGGCCCATGTGAGGCCCTTTGTAACTCTTGGCCCATTAACGGCCCGTGGTGAAACTGGCCCGTAATGAACAGCGTATCACTTTATACCCATTAACGGCCCCTTATTCTATTGGGCCGTTGCAGCCCAAGTTATCTTTGGGCCTTCTCAGGGCCCATTGATTCTTGGGCTCATTTGCAGCATTCGGTTACATACGGCCCATTACTGTCATTTTCTGCTTGTGGGCCTAATTCAGCTCGTCGTTACAGTCGGCCCATTTGCGGACCGTTAATACGTTGGGCCATTTTCATGTAAAAAAACCCGTAGGGCTGTTTTCATAGAGTTATCAAATACGGTCTATTAACGACCCATTATGGTCCATGAATAGTACGGCCCATGATTGGCGAAATGATGATACGCCCCGTAGAAGGCCCATGGATCTACGACCCGTATGAGGCCCATGGATCTACGGCCCGTATGAGGCCCATGGATCTACGGCCCGTAGAAGGCCCATGGACCCTACGGCCCGTAGAAGGCCCATGGACCCTAAGGGCCGTATAGAAGGCCAATGGTTCCTACGGCCCGTATAGAAGGCCAATGGATCCCACGGCCGGAAGAAGGCCCATGGATCATACGGCCTGCAGGAGGCCCATGGTTACAACAATCCGTGTGTTGCCATGATTATTTTGGACTAGTTACCAAAAATAGGCTATTGTGGCCACTAGAAAAACAAAGAAAAAGTTCTGAAGTGACTACAAGAAAACAACTAAACAAGACAGTAAGAAAATAAATAAGCAAGCAATTAACGCTAGCCTATTACTGCTATTACACATATTACATCCACTGGGCATCAAAGTTCGCCACCAGTGCAAATATAGGGAACAAAGCAGCATATTACATACACTGGCCGTCAAAATTGGCTACCAGTGCAAATAAACGCGGCAGCAAAACAAGAGCATAACTGAAACAACTTTAGAAGAGCTCAAGAAACGTTATCCTGGGTATCCACCATGCTGGCAATAAGCTTAGCAAGCTGATTAGCTTTGTCCTGTTTGGCGCTAAAATCCTCCAACGCTTGCTGTTGCACCAGAAAGTATGCATCTGAATGCTCCAGGGACTTCCACAGTCCTTCCGCTTCTTGTCGCAACACAACTGATAAATGTCTTTCAGCTTGTAGTTGAGACTCAAGAAACCGAAATGGTTCAGACAGTGAGTTTGAATAGCTTGTGCAAGCAGTAGTGGGCAGTAACTCGAACACTAAACCAAGACAGGACTTTGGGGTTGTCTCGCTGTCTTCAAGATAGTCTTCCTTAGTTGTTTTATCAGCTTTGTTGGAGACCAACAAGGATGTGTCATTATCCTGAACCTTATCTGCATTACTTCCTTTACCATTGCTTAATAAGGCACTCTTCCCCAATATTCTGTCAGCATTCTAAAAGAAGAAACAACCAGACACATAACAAGTTTAGCATATACTAGTATATGAAACTCATTTCGGTGAACCACTTCATTAGTAAGGTGGACAGGATTAAACTACCAAGTCTTCTATTGCCAAGTACTAGTACATAATAAAAGCATCAAACAAACATATATCTATGTCCTATGGTCACTTCATTGTCTTTCCAAGTCAAAATAGAGACACGGTTCAAATCATATCAGTTCAAGACAAAGCAGCAGTGAAAGAATACAAAGCGTGGGAAACTACACGGCATGTACTATTATATGGAACTCATTTCGGTGAACCACTTCATTAGTAAGGTGGACAAGATTTAAGATGGGTACCATAGGTCTACATGTACAACAACACTATTGGCTCTGTTGTGATGCTAGTAATGTGCATGATATGAAAGTTAACTGTATACACAATTGAAATTGAAATCAACACAGCTATTGATAAGAGCAAACCAGTTAAAGAAACATGCCTGAACATACCTGCTATGCCATTGGAGTTTCGATTGGATCCATCAATTTAAAAATAAGTTTGTACGAGTAAATACAGTGATACAAGAGCAAAGCAATCATAGTTAAAAAAGGCGCGCCTAAGCGAGCGCTTAAGCACGCCTAGGCTCTAGGCGTTGGCAAAATGCATTGCGCGTAACTATGCTTAATCTATGCATAACTGCGCATAAGCATGCGCTTTGGTCAGTAAAGCGCAAGGCGGTGGAAAAATGCACAATTAACGCCTAGCGCTTTTTTGAACTATGATAGCAATGGAATCTTAAATTAGAACAGTTGTTCTTCAGGTTTAGGCACTTGTTCTACATGAACAGAGTATAGTAAGACGCAAGAATATAATACTTAAAAATAGAAAATGAGCTCATAGACCTTACCACATTCTTGGTTCGGGACCAGTACAAAACAAGGCGTTCCCAGTCATCGTCCAGTAATGTGTCTCAGGAGAACGTAAGGGAATTTGATGAGTTTCTTTGCCGGTGAAGTATGTTTTCTTCAGGTAATTCTGATACTGCCACCAAGCATTCTTGAAGATAGCAGAGGTATTAGCACAGGTTACCTCATCTTGAGTTTCCAAATCGGTCCTTTTCTATAGAGAAAAATGGGAAAATTTGCTATATTATAACCATCATGGAGGTAGGATGTATGGGACGAAGCAAAGTAATTGCCATGAATAACATTACTTACACATAACTCCTGGACAAACACCTGCAACTGGCATTTTCCTTCATATTCAGTATAATATTTCCAAGATGGTAAGATACGAATATACGATTTAACAACATCAAATGCGATAGATGCTAAACTACGACTAGCTGGTTGTGCTTCCTCCACTGGAATAGGCGTACTAACTGGTGGAGTTGGGGTTCGCTGTGATAGTACTGGCCCTTTGTGACACCCCAAAATTTTGACCTTGTTTTAATAAATTAAAATTTTGCCAGGAGATTAAAACTTTTATTTTCTGGGCTCCCTTTTTATTTTTGAACCATTTTTATCCCTTGTTATTATGGAGTTTTTTCCCCAAAGTGAAAACTTTGCAAAATATGTTATTGGACTTGTTTAACCTCTCAAGAAAAACTCTTCTTTTATTAGTAGAACTAATTACATAATTAATTTGCCTGATCTTTATTTTCTTAAAAATTGGTTTTCAAGGTTACATGGCCATATTTGAACTACAACCATTTGATAAATTCACTTAATGTTCCAACCAAAATTTGGAGATGTCATGTGATGTTTTTAAATCACTTTTATGCAAAAATATCTTTTATTCATGTAATATTTTGAGCTCTGCATCAATTTTTCTTCTCTGGTCCAGAGTGCAATTTTTCACTACAACTCATTTAAATATTTCTTTCTAGCCTCCACCAAAATTATGGGATGTTGGTAGTAGCTTATGATTCAACTTTATGCAAAAAAACCCAATGATGTTATTTGAAGTTTTTGAGTGAATCACCTCATTTTCATTCTGTTCCAACAAGTCCAACCCATTTTTTGGATTTTATTTCATTTATTCTATTCCCCAAAATATTTCTGTCAATTATTTTAAGCCTAGGTGATTTGCAAAGCAAGTACCTAATTTCCTTTGAGTTTTGATCTCAAACCAACTCCTCTGGATAGTCCTTAGCACCCACAACCTAGGACCATCAAGATCCACTCTTCTTCTTTTTAAAATTTTCAAGTTTCAGCCTCTGCAAGTTTGGACCAGATTTGTCAAATTTGGTGAAATTCATATCTTCTCTTCTCCAAAAATTCTACCAAAATTCAGGCAGCCTCCAGGTGCAATGAGAGGCCACCCCACCAAAATTCAGATCAAGGAAAGTTCTCCACATGCAAAAATCATTCTGTCGAACACTTGGCCGGCACTGGTTCCCTGCATTTTCAGAAAATTCAGAGTTTCAGAGTTCAGTGTCGTTTTTCCTTCGTCAGAGTTCAGTCACGCGTCAACAGTGCGCCTGGCGCGTTGCGCACAGCCCCTCCTCCCTGTCCGGAGCATCGCACGCATGCTTGGCCAGTTCCTGGCGTCGGTGGCACGCTGGCCCGCCCTCGCCGGCGTCTTCTGCGGCGTCAGGACCTCCCGTGGCGGCCGACAGAAGGCACCCTACGACACAACGCCATTCTGCACCGCCCAAGCCACCTGGGAGCTCCGCGTGGCCGTCTCCCTTACCAGCGCACGCAGCACCGTCGCCGTGGCCTGGCACGCGCAGGGCATGCTCCCTGCCGCCGACGTGCCGCACGGTCGTTCTGTTGGGACAGGCCGTAACCTCCTCCCCCTTGCTGAGTTACGCACCGGGATGGGCTCGTTACTTCATCTAGTCGATGCTCAAGCCCCTAATCCAACTGCCTAACCACAGCGCCGCCGTAATCACTTGCCGGACTTATCCCATTCACGGCAACCGCCTCGGGCCGGCTATATAGAGCGCCCCCAAGCTCACTCTCGCCCCCGCACACCTCCACCACCACACTGGACCCCGCCCAGCAACTGGAAGAGCCTCGAGGGGCCCTTCTTCCTCGACTCCGGCCGCCTCGTTCTGCCTCGGCCTCCGTCTTGATTCACTCCGGTGAGACCATCCCCGGCGCTCAAACTTCGTCAGTAACCTCCTCGAGCAACCAGAGAGCTAACCCCCACTTCGATTCGATCCTTGCAGCCCTCCTTGGCGAGCTCCATCAACGCCCGAACCACCGTCCGCCGGAGCAAGGGCCGCCGTCGACGTGGTGCTCGCCGGCGACCACCACCACCACCCACCGACGCGGAAGGACACGGTGAACACGTTGGTAACCTCCGATCCCCCTGCCTCCCCGTGGATCACCGCCGGAGACCACCGCGGCTCTCAGGCACCGGCGAGCTCTGCCGCCTCTTTAGAAATTTCAAACCTGACGGGCGGGACCCGCCTGTCAGCCTCTCTGATCTTTTAAACGAACCATTTTCTGAAAACGTCTTGGGCCAAAATGCGTCTCCTCTCTGGGCCGGCGTACTCTCAATCAAAGCATTTTCTGTTTTTATAAGTTAACCCCTGGGAACTTTCTGTTTCATTACAGATGAGTCCCTAGATTAAAACTCTTATAACTTTTAAACAGAAAATGATTTTTGATTGATTCTTTTTCTGTCCTCTTTAAATTTTTGTCTAGTTTTTATCATATTTATTTGAAAAAAGTTCGAACAACTTTTTTGTGCTGTTTTGAAATTGTGTGGTAATTCAAATTTATTGAAAATAGGATTTTGGAGAGAGGAAGAAAACTTTCAAAAGTTTTGGAGAGCACCCCCACCTCTCCACACCTTGAAGGCAAGCGTTCTGAACCCTGGCATAATATTTCTGATGTGTTAGTTGATACGATTATAGCACCACCTCATTTCCGAGAACTCATTATTTTATGTGGTGATACGATCATTTGCATGAGTGCATATTTGTGATTTTCCTTGCTGTTGTGAATGTATATACTTGTGATGGTAATCATCCTCATGTGCCTTGCATGCATGCCGGAAAGGAATCTGGGAAAGCCTCTGCCTTGGGTAGGAGTGAGCTTGTCGCCGGTCCCCGTCGGGACGGTTATGTCCGGTATAGCATAGTAAGGTATAATGGTTGGTGATTTCGTCGGTTGAAATAAATTTGATATACATGTCATGCAGGGAACTCATAAGCCTCCTGAGTCGGCCATAGATCGAGTCTTGTTCCGGTAACCCCCATACTTGTTTCGTACTGCCACTGGTCCCTACCGTAGGTGGGGTATGGTTCAGTAAGTTGTTAACCCTTGTCTTGGCACACACCGTATGGAGAGGCCATGGTGGAAGATACCGGTTGTAGCCGGTAGGCATGCCACCTGGTCCGGGGGCATGGGTGTATCCGGTTGGGACCGAGAGGGGGGCACCCCTTAGAGCGCGCGATAGAAATTTGATCCCATGCTACGCGAGGTTGTAGCCTCCCCACTTAGAGTTTTGCTTAACAGGTGTCATGGGTGATTCCAGACACAAGTAAAAGCTGGTGTGTGCAAGTCAGGTGTGTTTCAATTAAAAGACCGTAGACGGAATTAGTCCGATGGACTAAAGGAATCCGTTACTCATGGGTAAAGAGTACACTCTCTGCAGAGATATTAAACCTATTCGAATAGCCGTGTCCATGGTTAAGGACTACAGTCTGGGATGGGTCAAGTGTCGGTCTTAGTGTCGGTCTTCGGAGGAGAAACTACTAACCCGAATATTGATTATGACTTGTGATATATGATGGTTATGATTATTATCATTATGGACTAGCCGTTTGCATTGTTTGAAATAATGAATATCCCTGGGACGGCACCACCTCCTGGATATCCACTATGATTATGTTTATATATATAAGCCCTTTAGGTGGCGTCGCTCAGACGCCCGACTATGGCATGTTTGTTATTTCATTTTCGTATAAGCCCTTTATGTGGCGTCGCTCAGACGCCCGACTGTGGCAGGTTCGTTATTTCATTTACTTACAAGCCCTTTATGTGGTGTCGCTCAGACGCCCGACTGTGGCATGCTTGTTATTTTATTTACTTCATAAGCCCTTTATGTGGTGTCGCTGAGATGCCCGACTGTGGCATGCTTGTTATTTTATTTACTTCGTAAGCCCTTTATGTGGTGTCGCTCAGACGCCCGACTGTGGCATGCTTATTATTTTATTTACTTCATAAGCCCTTTATGTGGTGTCGCTGAGACGCCCAACTATGGCATGCTTGTTATTTATTTACCTTATAAGCCCTTTATGTGGTGTCGCTAAGACGCCCGATTGATGCATGCTCACTTTTACTATACTTTCGAGACATTGCTTCAGACATCCGATCGGTGCATTTTATTACTATTCTATCATTACATTTTCCTGTTGCATATAAATAACCTGCTTGCATGCATCGGGATTTTATTTTCATGATGAATGTTATGATTATAGAATATTTTCAGACCATGATTATCGTTTGCTATATTATACCTGTGTTCTTAATGTTTGCGAGTACATTCAAAGTACTCACAGGCTTGTCCCTAGCTATTGTCTTGGCCAGATTGCTTGCTTGGAGAGGAGCGTTGCGATGACAGCCTCGGAACCTAAGCAACGGTGATAGCAGCATCGCGAAGATAGGAGTTAACCTGGTAATCTGTTCCTGTGGGAAATGGAGTCCCATAGACCATGGTGAACCACAAACCGCTTCCGCCATCGACCACTAGAAACCAATTGTTGTACTCACAGACCCGAATGGTCTTGTACTACACATTTTGTATTTTTGCTTGGAATTTCTGTATCAAGTTGGTGCCTCATCAGCTAACAGTAATCCTGGGGCTGGTGAGCACAACGGCCATTTTCTGGAAATTAATACCCGGAAAACCGGTCGCGACAGACTTGGTATCAGAGCCAGGCTGACCATTGGCTAATCCTGTCTTAGCCGGGTCTAGAAACTTAGGCAAACGAACCCACCAGGACATAACCAAACCCCAGCCAAGCTTCTCGTGCAAGATAGCCACACAGTGACCCAACACCTTTTGGCAGTCGATGCCCAACCTATCAACTAACCTGTCGCTCATGCGCCAGTGATCGAATCCTGAATAGTCTTTTTGCAAGCGTGCAAAGGAAGACTCCGTCCCCTTTTCTATAAAAGGGCACGCTAGCCTCAACCCAACACTGCACAACCTCTACCCAAACCGAGCCACAATGCCTGGCCCCGTCGTGCACAATGAGACCACAGCAACCAACCTTGGAGGCTTTGTGACCATACTCGCAAACCTCACCCGTCGTGCCTATGCGTTAGAAGAGCCCCTGGAATATGTTGTGTACCTAGGACCCATGAGCGGTGAGAGCCGACAATTCTGGGCCACTGTACACATCTACGTTAGGGGTCTAGCGCCTGAGCGCCCCTACAGGTTGACCGGAAGGACAACTTCCTTTGAGCCTCAAGCCATCCAACTAGCTGCTCGAGAGGCTATAGTTCATCTCCGGCACTTGTCGCCAGAGTTAACTGTCGTTCGTTCCACTACTACCCCAGACGTGAAGGGTATGGTAGACCACCCATAGTTGCCAACGGAGATCACGAGACAGATCCTGCATTGTTGCATCTAGTGCGCTATGTAGGCGCACTAGAGGAACTGTTCGATCAAATCACCATTGATCTAATCGCAGCTCGTGGAGAGCTAGTTCGTCAAGCCCCGGCAAGAGAAGATAATGAGCCCAACGCCGACAACCCAATCGTGCTGTTTGGACACCCGATCGAGTCCCTGAGATCTGCCCCAGCCGTCGGCTAAGGTGCTTTGATGACCCCAGAAGTGCTTCGTCGCCTCTTGGGAGCACACTCCAACGGGGTTGTGGCCAACAATCCCCGAGATGGTCCTCATCGCTACCCCGAGCCTGCAGCCCCTCAACCCACTCCAGCTAATTCCGACAATGAGACCCGTGGAGAAGCCTCGACATCCACAAGGCACGCCTGCTTGGATGTAAACGAGGTAGACTAAGTCACTCGAGTAGTGTCGAGTCCCAGTGTATCCCCGCTTTGTAATCGTGTAACCATGTATATAAACGCAGCCTGTTGTCGTGCCTCTGTTTTAAACAGTTACCTTGCATGGGTATGTCAGCACACAGTTGCATATTTTCCGGGCACAGCTACCAAAACCTCCCCGACAACCCCCACAGTAACACATCTCTTTAGTGAAATGTGTGTATCTATGGCTTGACCCCGACCCTTGGAGCTGAACTGGCAAATTCATTATCTTTCACTACGGTGAAACGACCCAGCTCCGGTGCTATAAAAAGGCCACCGCGTGACCTTGCCAAGCACCCCTCATCTTGTGCACCATCCTCACAACCATTTCTTGCCATGCCGAGCCCTAGTATTTATCTGAGAACCCCAGATGCAACCCCGGGTAGTTTTGTCAAAATATTGTGGGATTTTACCTGCAGTACCATGGGCGCTACCCAGCCACCTCAGTACGAGCTGTTCAAATCGAGAATCACCCCTTCCACCTTGAGATATTGGGCAGCAGTACACATCCCTCCCGTAAACTCAAACCAAGACCCAACGGAGGTCTCCTTCGTGGGGAAATCTATGCCGACCCCACATATGGCCATAGAAGCTGCTGCATACGAAGCGCTTGCTCGCCTTCGATTCGCGGTACCCTATGCCAGCGAACGAGGGTATTATTACTTTTCGAGCCGTGCAGCACCCGGAGGAGTAACATCTTTTCCCGGTGGACGAATTGAGAGAGACCCAGTCCTGGCCAACCTTGTCCAGTACGCCATCGCTCAAGAACGTTTAACCCAACATGTGATGGGTTATCTCCAGAGCCTCGCAGATTTAAATCCTCAGATTGCCATCGGCAGATCACTAAGGCCCGACCAGGAGAGACGTGTTCATCGGTTGATCAATTCGCTCTCCCCGATAGAAGAGGAGTGTGTCCCAGTACCAGAGACGTTTTCTTGGGACCCCGTCCAGTTACCGTTTCCATTTTAGACGTCGCTGTGGTGTTCATTATTGCGACATTTATTTATGTGTTGTAACTTATGCGTGATACCCTGAGTTTGTACGACGAGTCAATTATTTGTCTTCTACTAATGTGTGTAGTTTTGTTGTGGTTTATGCTCCTTTAAATTAACCATTTTCCCTCGCGAAAAAAAATCCCGGAATAAGATTTCTTTTTCGGGAGCTGCTGCATCGTACACCTTCTCACGACGTGGATTATTTTACAACACATAGCACCATGACAGTAGACTCACAACCACAATCGCTCGAACGCATACCCTGCTTGCAAAAACACATAACCGTGGAGTATTTATTTCTCAAAACAACTCCTAACAAATCTCGAGGACGAGATTTTTTCTTAAGGGGGGTAGTGTTGTGACACCCCAAAATTTTGACCTTGTTTTAATAAATTAAAATTTTGACAGGAGATTAAAACTTTTATTTTCAGGGCTCCCTTTTTATTTTTGAACCATTTTTCTCCCTTGTTATTATGGAGTTTTTTCCCCAAAGTGAAAACTTTGTAAAATATGTTATTGTACTTGTTTAACCTCTCAAGAAAAACTCTTCTTTTATTAGTAGAACTGATTACATAATTAATTTGCCTGATCTTTATTTTCTTAAAAATTGGTTTTCAAGGTTACATGGCCATATTTGAACTACAACCATTTGATAAATTCACTTAAAGTTCCAACCAAAATTTGGAGATGTCATGTGATGTTTTTAAATCACTTTTATGCAAAAATATCTTTTATTCATGTAATATTTTGAGCTCTGCATCAATTTTTCTTCTCTGGTCCAGAGTGCAATTTTTCACTACAACTCATTTAAATATTTCTTTCTAGCCTCCACCAAAATTATGGGATGTTGGTAGTAGCTTATGATTCAACTTTATGCAAAAAAAACCAATGATCTTATTTGAAGTTTTTGAGTGAATCAACCTCATTTTCATTCTGTTCCAACAAGTCCAACCCATTTTTGGATTTTATTTCATTTATTCTATTCCACAAAACATTTCTGTCAATTATTTTAAGCCTAGGTGATTTGCAAAGCAAGTACCTAATTTCCTTTGAGTTTTGATCTCAAACCAACTCCTCTGGATAGTCCTTAGCACCCACAACCTAGGACCATCAAGATCCACTCTCCTTCTTTTTAAAATTTTCAAGTTTCAGCCTCTGCAAGTTTGGACCAGATTTGTCAAATTTGGTGAAATTCATATCTTCTCTTCTCCAAAAATTCTACCAAAATTCAGGCAGCCTCCAGGTGCAATGAGAGGCCACCCCTCCAAAATTCAGATCAAGGAAAGTTCTCCACATGCAAAAATCATTCTGTCGAACACTTGGCCGGCACTGGTTCCCTGCATTTTCAGAAAATTCAGAGTTTCAGAGTTCAGTGTCGTTTTTCCTTCGTCATAGTTCAGTCACGCGTCAACAGTGCGCCTGGCGCGTTGCGCACAGCCCCTCCTCCCTGTCCGGAGCATCGCACGCATGCTTGGCCAGTTCCTGGCGTCGGTGGCACGCTGGCCCGCCCTCGTCGGCGTCTTCTGCGGTGTCAGGACCTCCCGTGGCGGCCGACAGAAGGCACCCTACGGCACAACGCCATTCTGCACCGCCCAAGCCACCTGGGAGCTCCGCGTGGCCGTCTCCCTTACCAGCGCACGCATGCAGCACCGTCGCCGTGGCCTGGCACGCGCAGGGCGCGCTCCCTGCCGCCGACGTGCCGCACGGTCGTTCTGTTGGGACAGGCCGTAACCTCCTCCCCCTTGCTGAGTTACGCACCGGGATGGGCTCGTTACTTCATCTAGTCGATGCCCAAGCCCCTAATCCAACTGCCCAACCACAGGGCCGCCGTAATCACTCGCCGGACTTATCCCGTTCACGACAACCGCCTCGGGCCGGCTATATATAGCGCCCCCAAGCTCACCCTCGCCCCCGCACACCTCCACCACCACACTGGACCCCGCCTAGCAACTGGAAGAGCCTCGAGGGGCCCTTCTTCCTCGACTCCGGCCGCCTTGTTCTGCCTCAGCCTCCGTCTTGATTCACTCCGGTGAGACCATCCCCGGCGCTCAAACTTCGTCAGTAACCTCCTCGAGCAACCAGAGAGCTAACCCCCACTTCGATTCGATCCTCGCAGCCCTCCTCGGCGAGCTCCATCAACGCCCGAACCACCGTCCGCCGGAACAAGGGCCGCCGTCGACGTGGTGCTCGCCGGCGACCACCACCACCACCCACCGACGCGGAAGGACATGGTGAACACGTTGGTAACCTCCGATCCCCCTGCCTCGCCGTGGATCGCCGCCGGCGACCACCGCGGCTCTCAGGCACCGTCGAGCTCTGCCGCCTCTTTTGAAATTTCAAACCTGACGGGCAGGACCCGCCTGTCAGCCTCTCTGATCTTTTAAACGAACCGTTTTCTGAAAACGTCTTTTGCCAAAATGCGTCTCCTCTCTGGGCCGGCGTACTCTCAATCGAAGCGTTTTCTATTTTTATAAGTTAACCCCTGGGAACTTTCTGTTTCATTACAGATGAGTCCCTAGATTAAAACTGTTATAACTTTTAAACAGAAAATGATTTTTGATTGATTCTTTTTCTGTCCTCTTTAAATTTTTGTCTAGCTTTTTATCATATTTATTTGAAAAAATTTCGAACAACTTTTTTGTGCTGTGTTGAAATTGTGTGTTAATTCAAATTTATTGAAAATAGGATTTTGGAGAGAGGAAGAAAACTTTCAAAAGTTTTGGAGATCACCCCCACCTCTCCACACCCTGAAGGCAAGCGTTTTGAACCCTGGCATAATATTTCTGGTGTGTTACTTGATACGATTATAGCACCACCTCATTTCGGAGAACTCGTTATTTTATGTGGTGATACGATCATTTGCATGAATGCATATTTGTGATTTCCCTTGCTGTTGTGAATGTATATACTTGTGATGGTAATCATCCTCATGTGCCTTGCATGCATGCCGGAAAGGAATCCGGGAAAGCCTCTGCCTTGGGTAGGAGTGAGCTTGTCGCCGGTCCCCGTCGGGACAGTTATGTCCGGTATAGCATAGTAAGGTATAATGGGTGGTGATTTCGTCGGTTGAAATATATTTGATATACATGTCATGCAGGGAACTCATAAGCCTCCTGAGTCGGCCATAGATCGAGTCTTGTTCCGGTAACCCCCATACTTGTTTCGTACTGCCACTGGTCCCTACCATAGGTGGGGTATGGTTCAGTAAGTTGTTAACCCTTGTCTTGGCACACACCGTACAGAGAGACCATGGTGGAAGATACCGGTTGTAGCTGGTAGGCATGCCACCTGGTCCGGGGGCATGGGTGTATCCGGTTGGGACCGACAGGGCGGCACCCCTTAGAGCGCGCGATAGAAATTTGATCCCATGCTACGCGAGGTTGTAGCCTCCCCACTTAGAGTTTTGCTTAACAGGTGTCATGGGTGATTCCAGACACGAGTAAAAGCTGGTGTGTGCAAGTCAGGTGTGTTTCAATTAGAAGACCATAGACGGAATTAGTCCGATGGACTATAGGAATCCATTACTCGTGGGTAAAGAGTACACTCTCTGCAGAGATATTAAACCTATTCGAATAGCCGTGTCCATGGTTAAGGACTACAGTCTGGGATGGGTCAAGTGTCGGTCTTAGTGTCGGTCTTCGGAGGAGAAACTACTAACCCGAATATTGATTATGACTTGTGATATATGATGGTTATGATTATTATCATTATGGACTAGCCGTTTCCATTGTTTGAAATAATGAATATCCCTGGGACGGCACCACCTCCTGGATATCCACTATGATTATGTTTATATATATAAGCCCTTTAGGTGGCGTCGCTCAGACGCGCGACTGTGGCATGCTTGTTATTTTATTTACTTCATAAGCCCTTTATGTGGTGTCGCTCAGACGCCCGACTGTGGCATGCTTGTTATTTTATTTACTTCATAAGCCCTTTATGTGTTGTCGCTCAGACGCCCGACTGTGGCATGCTTGTTATTTTATTTACTTCATAAGCCATTTATGTGGTGTCACTGAGACGCCCGACTGTGGCATGCTTGTTATTTATTTACCTTATAAGCCCTTTATGTGGTGTAGCTAAGATGCCCGATTGAGGCATGCTCACTTTTACTATCCTTTTGAGATGTCGCTTCAGACATCCGATCGGTGCATTTTATTACTATTCTGTCATTACATATTCCTGTTGCATATAAATAACCTGCTTGCATGCATCGGGATTTTATTTTCATGACGAACGTTATGATTATAGAATATTTTCAGAGCATGATTATCGTTTGCTATATTATACCTGTGTTCTTAATGTTTGCGAGTACATTCAAAGTACTCACTGGCTTGTCCCTGGCTATTGTCTTGGCCAGATTGCTTGCTTGGAGAGGAGCGTTGCGATGACAGCCTCGGAACCTAAGCAACGGTGATAGCAGCCTCGGGAAGATAGGAGTTAACCTGGTCAGCTGTTCCTGTGGGAAATGGAGTCCCATGGACCGTGGTGAACCACAAACCGCTTCGGCCATCGACCACTAGAAACCAATTGTTGTACTCACAGACCCGAATGGTCTTGTACTACACATTTTGTATTTTTGCTTGGAATTTCTGTATCAAGTTGGTGCCTCATCAGCTAACAGTAATCCTGGGGCTGGTGAGCACAACGGCCATTTTCTGGAAATTAATACCCGGAAAACAGGTCGCGACACCCTTTGGGCACTGGAGTTGCCTTACTAACTGCTCTTGTTTGGGAGCTCTGTGGTGGAGATGGTGATGTGTCAACAGGAACTGGGTTACTATCGGCAGGGGTTGGGGTTATATTGGGTGAAGCTGGTTCTCTGTCCATCGCAATAGGGGTACAATCTGTGCGAGTTTGGGTTATGTGTCGTAGGGCTGGTTCTTGTGCATGTACAACCGGGGTGCTATCTCCACCATGAGGTAGCACTGTTTGATTTGAAGACCGTGTTTTTAGTCTGCTAGATACTGGCATCACCCGTTCCAATTAAAATGGCTGATAAACAAGAAACATAGATGAATGTATAGACATTGTATGAGAGACAGATGCAATAGATAGTGTAGAAAACAGAGGGCATGAAATAGTTGACATGTATATTGTTTAACTAAAACGGATAGCATGACATAATTTCACATATATGATGTCTATCTAAACTGGATAGCATAGCATAACATAATTCAAAGATATGATGAATAACTAAACAGGATCGCATGACATAATTCACCTACATGTTATCTAAGTAATCAGGATCGCATCATTTAATTCACATATGTGATTTATATGCTAAACAGAGGGCATTCGATATGATGTCTGAACTAAGAACATGGTGTTGAATATTGTGTATATGATGTCTAAACTATGCAATGCAAGACACCGTATGCATGATATGAGCAGTATAACCATGCCAAGTTAGAGCGTACACCTCAGTGGGGGAATAGGATTGGTCATCTGTCTCTGAATCCATCTCTGAGGAGCTATCGGGACCCAACAAGAGATTTGCTTTGACAGGTAGCACTGTCTGCTCTGAAGGCCTTCTTTTCACTCCAGATTTTTCCATCTCCCACCCAAATGGCTGATTCACAGGAAGAGTAGTTTAATGTACAAACATTGTCGACAAATGGAAATGTAATGAAGAAAAGGATGGGCAAGATATCATTCAAATATATGATGCCTGGTTAAACAGGATGGCATTGCACATTTCACATATATTATGGCTGGCTAAAAGACATGAGACTGCATAATTCCCATATATGATATAGAAACTAAACAGGTGGCATTACAGAACATGTCTAAACTAAGCAGATGACATATATGATGTTAAAAGTAGGCACTGCAAGGCAACATATGCATAATATGACTAACATCATCATGCCAAGGTAGAGCAAACACCTTGGGGGGTAAATAGGAGTGGTCAGCGGCGTCTGAATCCGTCTCAAAATAGATATCTTCCTCTGGATTACAATCTGGAGAGGGGTGGGGAGGGTTTTCCATTGAACCCACCATGGAGTGATGTCTGCATGACATTGTATTGCCGCGCAAAACTCTTCTCTTTTTCTCTACATGTTCAGCATGACTGTGTACAATGTCTGACATGCATATGAAAAAATATGGTGATATTATGTAAGGAGAGCATGCAGAAATTTAGAGTGATGGTAACAACAAGTGGATGGATCCAAAAATAATGATAGCAGGCTGATGATTGCTTTAAATTAATAAAAAGACAGATGATGATTTCTTTACTATTTGTTTCCCACCCAAGATGAACAACATAGGCATACCCTAGGTGAACCAGATATTAGACAGACATACTATTCATTGCTGCCTCGATATGTGCCCCACAACTAATTTAGAACTCAAGTTTGAACATTAATTTGGAGTCCAAGAGCTGAACAGGACGATAAAGTAGCAGGTAAGTTTAAGCAATGCATAACATAAGCAGAAACAAAAGAGTGCGACCTCTCTTGTGGACCCGTGTACTCCTCAGGTTCATCTGCTGAGTCGATGATGGTGATGTCGTTGCGCTGGGTGCCGGCGGCAGGGAAGGATATCTGAGGCGGCAAAAGATGGTCAGTAGTCGTGATGTCTGGTTTGGTGGATGCTCCTATCGATGGAGCAGCTCAGGTGAGGTGGACGACATCGCGGCAGGAGCAGGACAAACCACACAAAGTTCCCTTCGACACGTACCTCTAACTGAAGTAATTATGTAAGGGCTCATTTGGCTTGCATGATTCTTAAAACGCAGGGATAGGAAAAACACTGGAATAGGATGGGAAAATGCACATGGTAAATAGAGCATTTGTAAATACAGGATTTCTGTCAACTTGGGGTTTGGTTTACAGGAATTGGAAGAGTAGAGGAATGCAAAGAAACATGGCCAAAATAAAGTGAAACCATATGAAAGCGTGTACAATTAGAATGCTATTCTGGCACTAATGCACTTGGTCTCTGTTTTCATGCATAGGATTTTGAAAAGTAGGTCCATGTGGATGTTTTGCTTCATTCCTTTCAACAAAATGCATGAATAATTGAATAGTAGAGTGCCAAAATAGCCCTAATGGATCGACGTGAATGTATAGTAATAAGTGATATAACAAGTGTACATCCTCTTTGCCGTAGCCGTGTCGACCTCAACATCATTGGGTTGGTCGCCGAAGCAGTTGAGGCAGAGGTGGCTGTCGGAGGTGTGGAGGAAGATCCGAGGAATCTGTAGACGGCGTCCAAGGCACTGCTCTGTTTTGATGGATTGTTCTGTCGTTGGAGCAGCTCAGGTGAGCCGTAAGATGTCAAGGCTGAAGCGCACAAGACAGACATCGTCAATCTCAAGTGGGATTCTAATAGCATCTCCAATAGATGATTTAAAATGGATGTAAAATTAACATCACCAAAAACCACCTGCTACAACAGATGAGGTAAAAACTGTTAAGTCTGAACTTAATTGTCGAAACTGAAATTTATTGTGGAATCTGAATGCTACTGTCAAAACTGAACGCAATGGTAGCAGAGAGGCACTTGACATGTAGTTTAGGGAGGGCCTGCAGTTCATCTTCAACCTGCACCCCCCTGAGCCGCCAGCCACCACCGGCCGAACCGCCGGCCCCAGCGCCGCCTCGCCGCCCAGAAACAACTCGCCACCGCCACCTCGGCCAGCCCTCTAGGCCCCCCGCCCCCACCCTGAACCCTGAGATAGATAGTGGGGTACCTCTCCGGCGAGCCCCAGTCCCTGCTGCGGGTGGTTCTTCCTTAACTCCGGCGAGCCCCCCCAACCCCTGAAAATCGACTGACCCAAAAGTCGATTCAGTCGACTCTAGTGTGTCTTAATCGGAACAGAGCAGCAGCACGAGCGAGGGGGAGAGGAGCAGCAGCAGCAGCTGGGCGAGCGAGCGATCGAGCGAGAGCCGGAGCAGCAGCAGCGCGAGTGAGCGAGCGAGAGCCGGAGCAGCAGCAGCAGATCCGGCTTGTATGAACCCCGCCGCCGAAGGGGCCTCACACTGGGGGAGAGCTGCCGTGGAGATGTCGCTTGCGGCGCCGGCTTCAAGGTAGCCCCTCCATGGGGGTGCGGGATGGAGCACCATCGGCGCCGGGAGGTCGAGTTAAGGAGAAGGTGCGATGCAATGAGTTACAACCTCTTTGGTGGCGCCGAGTAGGCCTCATCTTTGTCCGAGGAGTCGGTGAGGATGATGCGGTTCCGGTGGAGCAGGTTAAGGTGGCGCTGTGGGATGGAGCAACCGCGATAGACGAGGCGATCGTCGGAGCAGCTCCTTGGAGGTGGAGGACGGGGCGGCTGTACAGGCAGGACGACAAGATGGACGATGGATCCTCATCCGGGGAGGTGGACGAGGGACGTCGAGCTGTTGCGGTGGACGACGTCATCGGGGAAGAGGCTCTGGCTGGGCAGCAGTGACGTGGTGGACCGAGGAGGGTGGGGTTTCACGGCTGGAGCGGAGAGGTTATGGCGGCCTGGGATTTCGAATGCCGAAAAGGGGGCGATGGGAGGGGTGAAGCATGACTTAGGGACGCGCTTGTCCAAAATGTAGGGTATATTACAAAAGTACCCCCCACCGATTTGAACTAGCGGCCCTTTCGGCTCCGGGTTAGAAGGGGATTTCGCGTGTCGGGATTTGGCAGCTGGAGGGAGTTTTCGCGCGCGTTGTAATTTTGGGATAGCAAGGCACAGGTTGTGAAGGCGCCAATTTTGGGAGCACGATATCTAAATTTTCGGGATATAACAAGACGCGGGTTGAATCTTAGGGACAAGCCTAACGTGTAGTAATATTGTACTTGTACGTACCAAATCAATTCAAACTTCCCTCAACCAAAAAGAAAACGAAAAAATAGAACTATTCACACCACAAAAAGAGAGACTCTTGCCCCGTTTTACTATACAAATGCTATTCAAAGCTACTACCTCCTTCCATCTATATAGGGCCTAATGCATTTTTCGATGCTAACTTTGACCAAATATTATAGCAATGATATATGACATGCAACTTACGCAAAGCACACCGTTAATTCGCCTGTGAAAGGTTCTTTCAATGATATAATTTTCACATTGTGCATGTCATGTACTATTAATCTTGTCAATAGTCAAAGGCGGTCATAAAAATCTCACTACGCCCTATATAGAAGGAAGGAGGGAGTATGAATCCATGTTATGTCTGATTAAATTTTTTTGCTTGCTGTATAATGCATGTAACCTACTCATACCAACATTTTAGTGCTTTCCAAATGTCTATACTATCGCTGCAATTCGAACTAAATTTGAATTCATTTCTCTATTTCAATAAGAATCTACAATCATGATTGTTACCAACTTCAACCATCATTCGTGTATTACCTTAATAACACACCACATGATTACTATATTTATAGATATGAACTATGTGTACTACATGAATTCGAATTCTATTTTTTGAATACACTTGATGTTGATTCCAAATAATAGTACATTTGATGTACTAACTATATATTCATAATCTAAACCATGTTCCATACGTACACCGTGTTTATCACACAAAGTATAGTGCCCCGCCGCCTACATTATGACAAGTATTTAGACCTGAGTTGCAAAAGCGACACATTAGCCCAAATTACAATCAATGTTCTACATTATGATATCTTCTTCAAGTATCCATATCCACTTTTTTATAACGAATTATGATCTTTGTTCGTCTTTTACACCTTCACGATCCTCTTCTATTTGTAGTTAGCTGGCGCTAACTTTCTATCGTGCATGCACACGCCCCCCCCCCTCACACACCCTTAGCGTCCCCTCCATCGCTCACGTTCATTATTTCTCTTTAGGTCGTCCACCAGCGGTATGTGTAGGCCCCCGGCTCCTTCTTTCTGGCACACACCGGTCAATATACCTCTCTAGCCAAGTGTGCCTACAACAAACACATATATACTTCCCCTCTTCTCTTCTCACTGTCCATACCCCCATATGTCCAATACGATTCCACGCAGGTGCACACCCCCGCCCCTCTTTTTATTTATCACATGCTCGCACACTCCTCCCCCCTTGACATGGTAGGCCTCTGGCACCACCTCCTAGCCACACCTTCTCCCCCTGTCTGCCTCTCTGGACCTTATTTGCTTCTAACACATGCAGGCGTGTATATGAACTGATCTCCCTACATATAGCCAGGTCGACTATAATTTGTTTTCACCAAGCACCGATACACTTACTGTCACACTCTAGCTAGTTCAAGCATTAGAGTGTGCATCATGTTTAATTTCCTTTTAAGTTTGAAATGGGGATGAAAGAACCCTCAACACCCCCCCTGGAAACAACTAGGATTTACTAAAATTATTTTCAATGAACCTGAAATGCCCTTCTAAAAAGTTCACTCTTTGTCTTGGGTTGGAACCTCTGGCAAAATTGGTGCACAATTTTCTAGGTCAACAGAAGGTCATTGAACTAAATCATAAGTATTTGATTTTGGGCATTTAAATGCTATAAAATAATTTAAATGCTCAAATAATTCTGGAAATAAATGTTTGCTGTTGGAAATATTCTAAACAGAGCCCACAATTATTTTCAGGATTTTTGGAAACGTTTTAGTATTTTAATAAAGCCCAACAGTTGCAGAAAAAAAATAGAAAAGTAAACAAATAAGAAAAAGAGAGAGAGGGAAACCCACCTGGGCCTCACCTGTGCTGGCCCAGCTCACCTAGCTCGGCCAGCCGATTGGCCTTGCCAGTCGTCCTCCTCCTCCCGCCAGGAGGATGAGGAGCGAGTGGCCGGCGCCCGCGGCCACACGCCGGCCACCTCCTGCTTCTGCCGACGCCCTGGAGGCGTCTAGGGGTGCCACGCCGACCCCCACGCCCCCCTCTCTCCCTCCCTCACTCTCCCCCTCGTCTCCCTCACCCTCTCCCGCGATGGCTGAGCGCGATCCTCGCCGCCGTTCACCGTAGTCGTCACCAGAGCCATCCCCTCGCCTCTCCGACAAGCCCTTTAGCTCCGCGCTGCCGTCCTCGACCTCCTCGTCGACTCACACGACGCCGGACGCCTCCAAGCGCCTCCCCGACGCCTTCTTCTTCCTCGGTCCGCCAAGATCGCCGACAACGCCCTGATGACGTCCGACCTTCCCCGAGCCCACTGAGACGCATTCTGCAACCGCCATGAGCTCCTCTATCGATCCCCCGTCTTCTCTGCTTCGTTTGCTCGCCGTAGAAGCCGCCCCCTTTCTCACCGTAGCACGCCGCCGCGCGAGCTCGACACCGGCGTCACTCCGGTGGCCATTTGGTCAAGCGCGGGTGCTTAACACACTCACCGCACCTCATAGCGCCTCGCAAGTGCGTCCGTTTCCCCACTAACTTGCTGCAGCAGCGAAACCACCAACGGCCGAGCTCCGGCCGCCGCTACGAGCTCGATTCCGGCGAGCTCGCTCCACCCCGGCTCCTCCCACTTGCCCCACTAGATGCGCGCGAGCCCCAGCTATGCGTAGGACCAAACCCCGGTCGATTTGGTCACCTGTGGGTGATTTTCGAAGCTCTCCGCCGTCTCGGCCTCACCGACGACTCAACACCGGCAGGATTAACCCCCGCCCGAGTCACTGATAGGTGGGGCCGGCTCCTAACTAAATTAGTTTAATTTTAATTAGAGCTAATCACTCTGTTAGAGGTTAATGACATCGTTAACTAACCCTCTCTCACTGACATATGGGCCCAGGGCCTAACTAACCCCGTTTAGTGCTAACTAAACACTAACTAACTCTGTTAGTTAGCTGAGAGACTGACAGAAGGGGCCCACCAGTCAGGTTTGACCTGGGCTGGCGCATTTGACCCGCTAACGTCACAGTGACGCAGTGCTGACGCATTAATTCAATTACTGGAATTATTCTTTAATAGAAAATTCCAGAAAATAGTCAAAACTTCTAAAAATCATAGAAAATCAACCATAGCTCCAAATGCAAAGATTTATATATGAAAAATGATCAGAAAAATTCAATCTATCCATCTGTAATGGTTTCATGCATGAAAAAACAAGTTAACCTTGCTGTTTAAGCAGAATAACGTTATGCACTAATAAGGCAATGTTTAATGAGCTAATATTTGAATCTTTGATTCAAATGAGTTCATCCCCTTCTGTTTTAGCTTGCATTAGGCCAAGACACTTTCATCTTGCCATGTCATAGCATGCATTATATTGTTGCATATTGCCATGTGTTGATCATGTTTGGTGTGTCTTTCGTGCTAGGTTTTGCCTCCGAGGATAACCCCGAGTATCCGTCTGAAGGGCAGTACCCTACTACCACTACAACAGGCAAGCAACCCATTGATCATTCCGATACAAACCCATGTTCTCGCTTCTGCTGTAGTTTACTGCATTAAGATAACGCGATTCAAACTGCTGTGTGCTACGGTAGTTGAACCCTTATCCTCTGCATGACCTATCATTGCCACAGTAACTAGATGAAACCCACTAGCATGTGTAGGAGTTGATTGAGCCCTGTATGTGATTCCTACCTTGCTATGCCTGCTATGCTTAGAGTTGTGTCAGGTCTGGTTCATCTGGGTGATGGGCTAGAGTGATATGATTATGTCGGTAACATGAGGGATGTGTTGAACATGTTTTGGTAAAGGTATCGATGAGAGGCCATCTAGGAGTACATGGTGGGTTGTTTCATTGAGACCGTCCATAAGAACTGAGATCTGTATGTGTGATTTAAGATGCAGTTACTACCGTACATTGGGCCCAAAACCAATGGACCATCTCGGCTTCTTAATCACCCTAGTACTCTGTCCAGGAGATGCAAATAGTTTCTGGTGTTTGTAGGTTATGTGTTGGCGGTCGTGCATAGCGCTGACCCTAGGGGTGGGCTGTGATGCGGTAGATACACCGTGGCCGGGTATGTCGGGCGCCCGTTTGGCGTCTCGGGACCCTGTTCACATTGTTCGGGGCCATATGTGGAAACCTCGGCCGGACTCCCTGCGGATGGAACCTGGATAGGCGATAAACCTAGACTAGGGACTTAAGTGTTTAGGTAGGCCGTGGCCGACACCCTCGCTGGGCTTCCGCTTGAAGGTTGCCGAGTACATGTCGTGTAAACGACGGTAAGTGGTGAAAGCGTGGATGAAGAAGTACACCCCTGCAGGGTATAAAACTATTCGAATAGTCGCGTCCGTGGTAAAGGTCTACTTGGTTGCCTATACAGTTCATAGACAAGTTAATGGATACTACTAAAAGACTCAAGATAAGTGTGAGTACCGAGGATGGCCTCTTGTAGGATGACGAGAGAGGATCCCCGGTGGAGTATTGTGTTGGTGAGTAGTGGACTCGTGTGCGAAAACTATTTTACTAATGGAGTACCGTAGGATAGCTTAGCCAAGACTCAAAGCTGGCTTGCTGCAATAACCCCACCACCTTCTTGAGAATGAGCATGTATATTAGGTTCTGATGTAAGACTTGCCGAGTACCTTTGTACTCATGTTTGCTTAATTACTGTTTTCAGACGACAACACCTCCCCCTTCGATGGGTTCTACGTAGACCTTGACATCGACGAATGACTAGCCACCCAGGTGGTGATCCTGGCCATGGAGGGCCCTATATAGATACACAGGCTTCGAGAAGCCTTCTTTCTTTCTAGTGTCTGTACTCAGACTAGTTGCTTCCGCATGTGCTTGTATGATTATATGACTTGAGTGTCGGGTCATGTGACCCCTATCTATATGAATTTGTTATGTATGGCTCTCTGGAGCCTTTAAATAAAGTACTTGAGTTGTAGAGTTTTGTTGTGATGCCATGTTGTATGTACTCATATCGGGCATATTGTGTGTATGATTGAAATGCTTGGTATGAGTGGGATCCGACAATCTAGTTGTTTATCCTTGGCAGCCTTTCTTATGGGGAAATGTAGTCTAGTGTTCCTCGAGCCATAGTAGTCCACTACAGCCCGGTTCACCGGAGTCCTGCTAGCCCAGCAGTACTGCTCAGGACACTTGACTGGCCGGCATGTGTTTCACGTCGTTCCTATGTCTGTCCCATCGGGGAAATGTCACGCGGTGACATCCGGAGTCCTGCCTAGCTTGCTACAGCCTGGGTTCCCCGGAGTCCTGTTAGCCCAGTGCAACAGCCCGGAATCACTCGTTGATGACCGACATGCTCGATGTGATTCATGTATGCCTGTCTCCATAGGTCTGTGCCGCTTTGGGTTCACGACTAGCCATGTCGGCCCGGTTTCTCTGTCATATGGATGCTAGCGACACTATCATATACGTGAGCCAAAAGGCGCGAACGGTCCTGGGCCATGGTAAGGCGACACCCGTGGGATACCGTGCGTGAGGCCGCAAAGTGATATGAGGTGTTACCGGCTAGAACGATGTGACTTGGAATCGGGGTCTTGACAGCGTTGGCATCAGAGCCGGACTGCCTGTAGGTTCGTTGAGCCAAACTGGTCGATGTCAAGTCTAGAAATGCTTTAGTTATATGTAGGGGAATTGATTGTGGGAGGGAACGTAAGGCTCTTTTACTCCTTTACCTTATGCCCTCTAATCTGAGTCATTCTCTTCTCATTCAACGTGGGTTAAGGACTAGGCTCTCTTCTTCTATCAGGTTCACGTGTTACTAATCTGTAGTAGCTTATAGGATTGTTGTTACCAGCCTCAGTACAATCTCTACTACTTTTAGTATGTTGCTAATTGGATCAGAACCTTGATATGATGTTGTTGAGTGGTATTGCAAACTGTTGTGGATGTCTCAAATCTTTTTCTGAGCATTTACAGCTGTTATGCTGTCCAATTTTCCCTAGAAATTCTAATGTCTTTGCATTGTGGTTGTGCTTTCAGATGGCCAACCGTGCTCAAAATCAAGTGGTTCGCCTGACCCGGTGCCTCGACGTGCCCGGTCATACCGCTATGTTAGTCCAGGTAATGATCGAGACGTGTTACCGTTGGTATCCCGAATACACTGTCGAAGAGCAGTTCCGAGACTTTAATCAAAGTTAATATTTCTGCACCGTCAGGATATTTCCCTCTTATCCTGGATCTACCGAGCCCCTTCACTATTCCTATGGACTCGGGGTTACTGTTGAGATGGATGTGCAGGATGCTGCCTATTCCATGATGACCATCATGCGAGTCCGGACTGGCCTGCTTCGGAACAGTGACTTCCGTTACATGCCAGCTTCACTTCCGGGAGCGCAAGGGTATCTTCAGGATATCTATGCTGACTCCACTCAGGAGGAATCATTAACTCGTACCACTGCCGAGATGCTCGAAGATAAGGACTGAGAGAATCGGGCCTTGAGGTTGGAGCTTTTCAATACCCGTGCTGATCATTGGGCCACATTGACTCGGTTTGCACCTGCGGTGCAAGCTGGATGTATGGATACAAGGGATCTGTATCCTGTGAGATCTGCTCTGCCAGACATGGTGGATTGGCGTGATGTGGGAGGCATCACCGCACCCCGTGGTCCTCGCAGGCCACCGTTTGTTGGTCCAAGACCTCATCCTAGCCCCTATGGTCCACAGGCTCCTCAGGACAGTCTGTTCCCGAATGATCACGTTGAATTTCCAGGCTATGGAGGTGACTTCTATGAGGACTACTACGGAGTTGTCTGAGTTAGTAGTAGTATCACTAGTATTGTAATAGTTGTGTCTCCACTGTCCTGCGTGACTTGGGGAATATGACTTGGTGTGTAATCAATTCCGGAGGTGTAGACAAATAATGTATAGGAGCTTGGAATGCCTCCGATGAGATGTAACGTCTTTCGTCATAGTTGTACTGTAGCCTGGGCTTGTACTAAACTATGTATGATGTGTATGACCGTTGGTATATATATGGCAGTTTTATATTACCATGACATACGGATGAACATCTCTGCATTCCGTGTTATCCATTACATTCTGCACTTCCTTGCTAAGTTGAGCCATCCTTATCTAAACCGTTGTCTTGTTTTCTCCTAGGATGGTCAACACCCGCAGAAACCCTGCTGCCCCGGAGCAGGGGGAAGCCAGTGCAGCTAGGGGTGAAAATCTGCCTCACCCGCCTTCTCTGGCCGAAGTAATGCTGGAGGCGGAAAGAAACAAGCGTGAGACTAAACGCCTGCTGGAGCGGATTGAGCAGAACACTGCACGCCATCCGCGAAATGACTTGGTGTCAATCAATGACTTTATCAAGCTGTACCCACCAAAGTTTAACCATTCCGTCGAGCCCCTCGATGCGGATGACTAGCTTCGAAGCATCACCTACAAGCTACGTTCTGCCAACGTAGCCGAAGCCGACAAGGTTACTTATGCTGCCTATCATCTTGAAGGCCCTGCTAGCCTCTGGTTGGAAAATTTTGAAGCTATGCGCCCGGTCGGCCAAATTACTACTTGGGCTGAATTCAGTGAAGCTTTCCGTGAACATCACATTCCGGAAGGTCTCATGGATCACAAGAGGGAGGAGTTCTGCAATTTCACCCAAGGAAGACAGACTGTGGATGCTTATAGTTGTGAATTTGGGAATCTGGCACGTTATGCCCCTGAAGAGGTATCTACTAACGCTAAGAAGCAGGCAAGGTTCCGCAAGGGACTTAGCCATGAGCTTCGCCACGATCTTCGTCTGCATGAGTGCACCTCCTTTCAGAAGTTGGTCAACAAAGCCATCAGTGCTGAGACAGGCCAGACTGATTATGATGCTTCACGCAAGCACTCCCGTGATTTTGGCTCTTCATCCGGATCTGGAGCTCAGAAGCGCCGGGTGTGGATCCCAAGCACGGCACTGCCACCCAGGTTCATCCCGAGGCCATCCTTTGAGGCTCCTCGTCCCAACCAGCAATTTGCACCATCCAAGCCCTATGGTGGCCCTGCTGCTAATGCTGCTCCACGCCCCAATGTGGTGACATGCTTCAAGTGTGGAGAGCCGGGTCACTATAGTCGAGAGTGTCCCAGAACAACCCTAATCAAACTGGAAAGTCCGTTGGCCATGGTAAGCCAGCGGGAAAGACATTCTACGCCAAGCCGGTCACTACTACACGTGGCCATCTCAACTATGTTTCAGCCGAGGAGGCTCATGAGGATCCTAACGTCGTCCTTGGTACGCTCCTTGTTAATTGCCATCCGGCATCTGTTTTTTTTCGATACTGGAGCATCTCATTCATTCATATCCAAGAACTATGCTCGATTGCATAACACGACATTCTGTGACATGCCCTCTACCATGGAAATTCAAACCCCTGGCTCTAGATGGCAAACTTCTAGAGTAAGCCATGGGAACGAAATTCCTGTCGATAGACTTGTCTTCCTTGCATCCTTAATAGCTCTCAAGTCCTCGGACATAAACATCATTTTGGGTATGGACTGGATGTCAGCACATTATGCTAAGATTGATTGTGCCACTAGAACCATTCAACTTACTCACCCATGGGGCAAGACAGTCAATGTCTTAACTCGAGTGGCCAAGCGCCAGCTTTACTCCCTAAATGCCAACCCCCTTCCAGACCTTGAAGATGTTCCGGTAGTCCGAGGCTTTCCGGATGTCTTTCCAGAAGAACAGCGAGGTGTTCCACCTGACAGGGATGTTGAGTTTGTGATAGACCTTGTTCCAGGAACCGTTCCAATTTCTAGAAGACCCTACAAGATGGCACCCTTAGAACTAGCCGAGCTTAAGAACCAACTCGACGAGTCCTTGAAAAAGGGTTACATCCGTCCTAGTTCCTCTCCTTGGGCTTGCCCCGTCTTCTTTGTCAAGAAGAAGGATGGAACGGATCGAATGGTTGTAGATTACCAACCTGTCAACATGGTCACCATCAAGAACAAGTATCCGCTTCCCAGGATCAACGATCTATATGATCAGCTCGCTGGATCCTCAGTCTTTTCCAAGATGGATTTGAGGTTAGGCTACCATCAGATCAAAATCAAAAACGGGGAGATTCCCAAAACAGCCTTTGTTACCCGTTATGGCCAATACGAGTACACCGTTATGTCCTTCGGTTTAACCAGTGCCCCAGCCACCTTCTCCCGGTTAATGAACTCGGTCTTCATGGAGTATTTGGATAAATTCGTCATAGTATACCTCGATGACATACTCATCTACTCCAAGAATGAAGAGGAAGATGCCGAACATCTAAGGCTGGTATTGATGAAACTTCGAGAGCATCGCCTTTATGCCAAATTCTCCAAGTGTGAATTTTGGTTGCCAGAAGTGATCTATCTAGGCCATGTAATCTCTGGTAAGGGTATTGCTGTCAATCCCGAGCGAGTTCAAGCCGTCCTTGATTGGACTCCACCTGAGACGGTCAAGCAAGTTCGGAGTTTCCTGGGCTTAGCGAGCTATTGCCGCTGCTTCGCCGAGAATTTCTCCAAGGTTGCTAAACCTCTAACTGAACTCCTCAAGAAAGATAAAAAGTTCGAGTGGACTCCACAGTGCGAGTTCAGCTTTCAGGAACTGAAAAGACGCCTGACATCTGCTCCTGTACTGGTACCACCAGATTTCTCCAAGAACTTTATTATCTATTGCGACGCCTAGCGACAAGGACTAGGTTGCATACTCATGCAAGATCGTCAGGTAATTGCCTATGCTTCGCGGCAACTACACCCACATGAGGAAAATTATCCCACACATGATCTAGAGCTTGCAGCTGTAGTCCATGCACTCAAAACTTGGCGACATTACCTTCTCGGTAATCGTTGCGAGATCTTCATCGATCACAAAAGTTTGAAATATATCTTCACCCAACCGGATTTGAATCTCAGGCAACGATGTTGGGTCGAGTTGATCTCGGATTACGACTTAGGAATAACTTACACCCCGGGCAAAGCCAATGTCATGGCTGATGCACTAAGTCGTAAATCCTATTGTAACAACCTGATGTTACAACAAAGTCAACCACTTCTCCATGAGGAATTTCGTAAGCTAAATCTTCACATTGTTCATCGAGGATTCCTATCCACCCTGGTGGCGAAACCTACCCTTACGGATCAGATCATCAAGGAACAGAAGGTAGATCCGGGAATCTCCCGTATTAAGAGAAACATTAAGAAAGGAGTCGTGAATTGTTTCTCCATTGATGATCAAGGTGTCGTATACTTTGGAAATCGCCTAGTGGTTCCAAAGGCACGAAACCTGAGGTGGCTGATCCTTAAGGAAGCTCATGAATCCCCTCTCACCATTCATCCCGGTAGTACTAAAATGTATCAAGACCTACGCCAGTGGTTTTGGTGGACTAGGATGAAGAGAGAAATCACTCAATACATTGCTAATTGCGACATCTGTCGTCGTGTTAAAGCAGAGCATCAACGGCCTGCTGGCACCCTTCAACCTTTGGCTATTCCTGAGTGGAAATGGGATAAAATCAGTATGGATTTCATCACTGGGTTTCCTAGGACCAAGAGAGGGAATAATGCCATCTTCATCGTGATCGACCGTCTTTCCAAAGTAGCCCACTTTCTACCTGTTCGTGAGAGTATCACCGCTAGCCAGCTAGCCGATTTATACATCTCCCGAATAGTGGCTCTTCATGGTGTTCCATTGGAAATTAACTTAGACCGTGGGAGTCTCTTCACCTCTCGATTTTGGGAAAGTTTCCAAAATGCTATGGGAACTCATCTCTCCTTTAGCACCGCCTTCCATCCTCAGTCAACTGGTCAAGTAGAACGAGTCAATCAAATTCTGGAAGATATGCTCCGAGCCTCTATCATCTCGTTCGGAATGGGTTGGGAGAATTGCCTTCCGTTCGCGGAGTTTGCTTATAACAATAGTTATCAAGCCAGCTTGGGCAAGGCTCCTTTCGAAGTTCTCTATGGACGAAAATGTCGAACGCCTCTTAACTGGTCAGAAACCGGGGAAAGACAACTCTTTGGCCTGGATATGATTCAGGAAGCAGAAGAACAGGTTCGCGTTATTTGTGAGAAATTGAAACAGCCCAATCTCGTCAAAAGAGTCAATATGATCGCAAACATAAGCCTTTGACTTATGAAGTCGACGAGAAGGCTTACCTTCGGGTTACTCCGTTAAAGGGAACCCATCGTTTCGGTATCAAAGGCAAATTGGCTCCTCATTACATAGGACCTTTTTGCATTCTTGCCAAACGGGGAGAAGTTGCCTACCAATTGGAACTACCTTCGCATCTTTCCAGAGTTCACGATGTCTTCCACGTTTCTCAACTTAGGCATTGCTTCGCGGATCCTATCCGTGGAGTGGACCACGAAACGCTTGATCTACAAGATAACCTCTCATATCGGGAATATCCCGTTCGTATCCTTGATCAAGCCGAGCGTACCACTCGACGTCGTAATATCAAGTTTCTCAAGGTTCAATGGTCACACCATTCCGAGAAAGAAGCCACATGGGAAAGGGAGGATCGTCTTCGACTCGAGTACCCCACCTTCTTCCCAGAGGATCCTAAATCTCGGGACGAGATTCTTTTGAGTGGGGGTGAGTTGTCACACTCTAGCTAGTTCAAGCATTAGAGTGTGCATCATGTTTAATTTCCTTTTAAGTTTGAAATGGGGATGACAGAACCCCCAACACCCCCCTGGAAACAACTAAGGTTTACTAAAATTATTTTCAATGAACCTGAAATGCCCTTCTAAAAAGTTCACTCTCTTTGTCTTGGGTTGGAACCTCTGGCAAAATTGGTGCACAATTTTCTAGGTCAACAGAAGGTCACTGAATTAAATCATAAGTATTTGATTTTGGGCATTTAAATGATATAAAATAATTTAAATGCTCAAATAATTCTGGAAATAAATATTCGCTGTTGGAAATATTCTAAACAGAGCCCACAATTATTTTCAGGATTTTTGGAAACGTTTTAGTATTTTAATAAAGCCCAACAGTTGTAGAAAAAATAGAAAAGTAAACAAATAAGAAAAAGAGAGAGAGGGAAACCCACCTGGGCCTCACCTGTGCTGGCCCAGCCCACCTGGCTCGGCCCAGCCGACTGGCCTTGCCAGTCGTCCTCCTCCTCCCGCCAGGAGTACAAGGAGCGCGTGGCCGGCTCCCGCGGCCACACGCCGGCCACCTCCTGCTTCTGCCGACGCCCTGGAGGCGTCTAGGGGTGCCACGCCGACCCCCACGTCCCCCTCTCTCCCTCCCTCACTCTCCCCCTCATCTCCCTCACCCTCTCCCGCGATGGCCGAGCGTGATCCTCGCTGCCGTTTGCCTTAGTCATCACCAGAGTCAACCCCTCGCCTCTCCGACAAGCCCTTTAGCTCCGCGCTGCCGTCCTCGACCTCCTCGTCGACTCATGCGACGCCGGACGCCTCCAAGTGCCTCCCCGACGCCTTCCTCTTCCTCGGTCCACCAAGATCGTCGGCAACGCCCCAACGACCTCTGACCTTCCCCGAGCCCGCTGAGACGCGTTCTGCAACCGCCGTGAGCTCCTCTACTGATCCCCCCTCTTCTCTGCTTCGTTTGCTCGCTGTAGAAGCCGCCCCTTTCTCACCGTAGCACGCTGCCGCGTGAGCTCGACGCCGGCATCACTCCGGTGGCCATTTGGTCAAGCGCGGGTGCTTAACGCACTCACCGCACCTCGTAGCACCTCGCTAGTGCGTCCGTTTCCCCGCTAACTTGCTGCAGCAGCGAAACCACCAACGGCCGAGCTCCGGCCGCCGCCACGAGCTCGATTCCGGCGAGCTCGCTCCACCCCAGCTCCTCCCACTTGCCCTGCTAGATGCGCGCGAGCCCCAGCTACGCGTAGAACCAAACCCCGGTCGATTTGGTCGCTTGTGGGAGATTTCCGAAGCTCTCCGCCGTCTCGGCCTCGCCGGCGACTCAACGCCGGTGGGATTAACCCCCGCTAACAGGGGTTTGACCCCTGTTTGACCCCGCCCGAGTCACTGATAGGTGGGGCCGGCTCCTAACTAAATTAGTTTAATTTTAATTAGAGCTCATCACTCTGTTAGAGGTTAATGACATCGTTAACTAACCCTCTCTCACTGACATATGGGCCCAGGGCCTAACTAACCCTGTTTAGTGCTAACTAAACACTAACTAACTTTGTTAGTTAGCTGAGAGACTGACAGAAGGGGCCCACCAGTCAGGTGTGACCTGGGCTGGCGCCTTTGACCCGCTGATGTCACAGTGACGTAGTGCCGACGCATTAATTCAATTACTGGATTTATTCTTTAATAGAAAATTCTAGAAAATAGTCAAAACTTCTAAAAATCATAGAAAATCAACCATAGCCTCAAATGCAAAGATTTATATATGAAAAATGATCAGAAAAATTCAATCTATCCATCTGTAATGGTTTCATGCATGAAAAAACAAGTTAACCTTGTTGTTTAAGTAGAATAATGTTATGCACTAATAAGGCCATGTTTAATGAGCTAATATTTGAATCTTTGATTCAAATGACTTCATCCACTTCTGTTTTAGCTTGCATTAGCCCAAGACACTTTCATCTTGCCATGTCAAAGCATGCATCATATTGTTGCATATTGCCATGTGTTGATCATGTTCGGTGTGTCTTTTGTGGTAGGTTCTGCCTCCGAGGATAACCCCGAGTATCCGTCTGAAGGGCAGTACCCTACTACCACTACAACAGGCAAGCAACCCATTGATCACCCATGTTCTTGCTTCTGCTCTTGTTTACTGCATTAAGATAACGTGATTCAAACTGCTGTGTGCTATGGTAATTGAACCCTTATCCTCTGCATGAACTTTCATTGCCATAGTAACTAGATGAAACCCACTAGCATGTGTAGGAGTTGATTGAGCCCTGTATGTGATTCCTACCTTGCTATGCCTGCTATGCTTAGAGTTGTGTCAGGTCTGGTTCATCTGGGTGATGGGCTAGTGTGATATGATTATGTCAGTAACATGAGGGATGTGTTGAACATGTTTTGGTAAAGGTATCGATGAGAGGCCATGTAGGAGTACATGGTGGGTTGTTTCATTGAGACCGTCCATAAGAACTGAGATCTGTATGTGTGATTTAAGATGCAGTTACTACCGTACATTGGGCCCGAAACCAATGGACCCTCTCGGCTTCTTAATCACCCTAGTACTCTATCCAGGAGTTGAAAATAGTTTCTGGTGTTTGTAGGTTATGTGTTGGCGGCCGTGCGTAGCGCTGACCCTAGGGGTGGGCTATGATGCGGTAGATACACCATGGCCGGGTATGCCGGGCGCCCGTTTGGCGTCTCGGGACCCTGTTCACATCGTTCGGGGCCGTATGTGGAAACCTCGGCCGGACTCCCTACGGATGGAACCTGGATAGGCGATAAACCTGGACTAGAGACTTAAGTGTTTAGGTAGGCCGTGGCCGACACCCTCGCTGGGCTTCTGCTTGAAGGTTGCCGAGTACATGTCGTGTAAACGGCGGTAAGTGGTGAAAGCGTGTATGAAGAAGTACACCCCTGCAGGGTATAAAACTATTCGAATAGCCACGTCCGCGGTAAAGGACTACTTGGTTGCCTATACAGTTCATAGACAAGTTAATGGATACTACTAAAAGACTCAATATAAGTGTGAGTACCGAGGATGGCCTCTCGTAGGATGACGAGAGAGGATCCCCGGTGTAGTATTGTGTTGGTGAGTAGTGGACTCGTGTGCGAAAACTATTTTACTAGTGGAGTACCGTAGGATAGCTTAGCCAAGAGTCAAAGCTGGCTTGCTGCAATAACCCACCACCTTCTTGAGAATGAGCGTGTATATTAGGTTCTGATGTAAGACTTGCTAAGTACCTTTGTACTCATGTTTGCTTAATTACTGTTTTCAGACGACAACACCGCCCCCTCCGATGGGTTCTACGTAGACCTTGACATCGACGAGTGACTAGCCACCCAGGTGGTGATCTTGGCCATGGAGGGCCCTATGTAGATAGACAGGCTTCGAGAAGCCTTCTTTCTTTCTAGTGTCTGTACTCAGACTAGTTGCTTCCGCATGTGCTTGTATGATTATATGACTTGAGTGTCGGGTCATGTGACCCCTATATGTATGAATTTGTTATGTATGGCTCTCTAGAGCCTTTAAATAAAGTACTTGAGTTGTAGAGTTTTGTTGTGATGCCATGTTGTATGTACTCATATCGGGCATATTGTGTGTATGATTGAAATGCTTGGTATGAGTGGGATCCGACAATCTAGTTGTTTATCCTTGGCAGCCTTTCTTATGGGGAAATGTAGTCTAGTGTTCCTCGAGCCATAGTAGTCCGCTACAGCCCGGTTTACCGGAGTCCTGCTAGCCCAGCACTACTGCTCAGGACACTTGACTGGCCGGCATGTGTTTCACGTCGTTCCTATGTCTGTCCCATCGGGGAAATGTCACGCGGTGACATCTGGAGTCCTGCCTAGCCTGCTATAGCCCGGGTTCCCCGGAGTCCTGTTAGCCCAGTGCTACAGCCCGGAATCACTCGCTGATGATCGACATGCTTGATGTGATTCATGTATGCCTGTCTCCATAGGTCTGTGCCGCTTTGGGTTCACGACTAGCCATGTCGGCCCGGGTTCTCTGTCATATGGATGCTAGCGACACTATCATATACGTGAGCCAAAAGGTGCGAACGGTCCCGGGCCATGGTAAGGCGACACCCGTGGGATACCGTGCGTGAGGCCGCAAAGTGATATGAGGTGTTACCGGCTAGATCGATGTGACTTGGAATCGGGGTCTTGACACTTACCTCGCTAGTTATGTCTCTCCTTTTCTCGAACGCACGACGGTTGATCTTCCTATGTAGTTACGCATGCTTACCACAACCATATCTTCTCCCCTCATCATCCTTGAATACCTCCCGACCCGTCTCACACACGCACATGCATAGACAGACAGACATCCCCGCCCTCTCTTATTGATATTGCAGTCATACCCTCTGTTTGTGTAGCAGGCCTCTCCCACCATTTGTGAGACGCCACTCCACCACCAACCCTCCGATGCTCTACCTTTGTCTTTTTCCCAAACATATTCCTCTGCTACACATATCCATGGATGTCGATCGATCTCCCTCAATACATAGCTAGGTTTCTCTCCTTCCCCACACATATACTAGTCGACCGGTCTCTACCCCCCCCCCCCACACACACACCGATAGTCGAACGTTGTAGGTAGTTATCCATGCCACGGAGAAGTACTACACCTCTGCCCTCTCAAATTCCAGTAGGCCAGCCGCCCTGTATCTTTGATGTGGGCAAACACAAATTCGATGTCACTCTTTATCGATCGCGCAGCCACACACTTCATCCCTGTTTTCAATTCTATCGATATCTCATGTCCATGACTCCATTTCACACACATTGCATATGTTACGTTTTTCGGATTGAGATATCATCAACACATTGCCTCTGTTTCGCACAAACCATCTCTCTCACACCCACCCACGTATCTACCTGCACCTAAAGAAGAAGTGCATGTAGGACGCACGTACTCACGTCTCGTTCCCGGCCACACCCGCGCGGGTACACGGTGGAGTTTGTTTCTGTACGAAAAGGCAGCCCACGTGATAATTTGACGCGTGTAGCGGTTGTTTACTCGAAGGAGGGTCGGGTACCACGCCTAGAATATAAAACGATTGCCGTGGGGAAAATGGAAAAATGGGTTTGTCTCTCGTCACACCATCTCACACAAGGCCGCCTTGGCCTCTCTCTCTCAGCATTGGTCAGTGATCCGGCCGCATCTCGTCCGCCGGCGGAATGGGAGGATGTGCATCGTCTCTCCGTTCGACGGCGTTGAGGCAGCTCGTCCCGATCTCCGGTACCCGCCGTTCTCTCTGACCAAGCTCCGGCGCGGTAGGGCCTTCGCCACTTGCTCGCTGCCGCAGTATGGGCAGATCCCGGCCGCCGGCGCCCTCCTAGTAACATCCTGACGTCCCTCAAGTACATCTTTCTCTGGCCTTTCTCCACTACCCATCTTCCCACGTTGCTGCATGTGGATATTCTTTAGTTGTTTGCTTAAATCGTATCTCACCTGGCGTACTTTCCATCTTGCAATCTCGTCCTCAAACCATTTTTTAAAAACCACCATGTGCTATCTTTCCCTTTTTACATGGAACACGCTTCTTTTTTGTCGGCGTATGTGTCTTCAACTCGTGTCATTGGGCAGTAATTGTTTCCTTTTGACCTCCTTTTGCAAACAGGGCTATCCATTTTCACCTCGTTGCTATTGCGACCTTTTGGTGAACTACACAAATCACTTTTCTGAAGAGTGTTTTGTGCAGTTCCGCCAAAAATGTCACACGGTCAATGTTTTTACATTTCTGTGGGACTGCGGAAAGGGAGATTGGTTTTGTTATCCTCCTCATCCAACACTGTGCCTAATCTTCTCCAACAAGAAGTTAGTCCTAAAGATAGATCATAGAGGTGATCGGCTTCTATTTATGTGTGTTATGTTTCATCATCTAGTTCCACTATTATTGTAATCACACTGACTGGATATCTTTGCAAACAGGGATGGTCCACTCGATTTTAGTGGAGCTGCACAAAATGATCGGATTGTGGTGTCCTTCATACACCTCTTTTTTGGCTACAGAGTTGTGTGAAACTAGCTGCCAAGCAATGAACACTGTGCCAAGGAAATGGAGCCATGCCTACGAACAACATCGATCAATTATATTTTTTTCTTTATTTGTACACCTTCTCACAACTTTGTCTTCAGTTGTGATGTGAATATTGGCGCTGATCTGCAAACCATTGAGATGCATTAGCCATGGTAGTTTCATTTGTATTTGATGGAATGTTGTAACGAGATAATCTCGAGGCAAGACACATGAATCCTAACTTGAAACCTTTTTTTCCTACGGGAACCAAAGTTGAAACCTTCATAGCATCACAGTACAATTTCATCAAAATTATGCGTACATATAAACAAGTCCTGAAGGATTGATAGCAATGCCAGAAACAATTCAACTTCGTTTCGCAGGAAATGTTGGACATCCTTCATCTGGCTCCACCTGCCATGAAGCAATATTGAGTGCACAACACAACTTTAGGGAAAGATTCACCCCGGTCGTTGCGCCGCAGTAGTAATGACTAGTGAGCAGTCAAATCACAGAGCCCCACCTTCGCCACTGTAAGTTGCTCGGACAAAGCAACCATCATTTCTCTGTTCCTTGAATCCGCTAGTACTCCCATATTCCCACAGTAATAAGTTGCTCGGGCGAATCAACCATCACTATATCTGCTCACGTGTGATGACCACAGGAGCTATCCATTCAGATTGCATGTTAAAAAAATAAAGGTCGATAACTAATGCGGCAAACTTTCAAAAGAAAACTAATGCGGCACCTCGGGCCAACGCGTCCAGATCGCATTTTGCATGAGAAATTACACACCATGTTTCGTTGACATGTGGTCCCGTTCCAACATATCAGTGAGACAACGGCGAGTAGTAGGAGTGATTTCCGAACCAACGTGTAGGCTGGGGCGCCTCTTCGTGAACCGTGGCAAACTGGCAACCGTCCACCGACTCTTCGCCTTTCCTTCTCGATTTGGAACTGCTATCGCACTCTCTTCCTCTCCCTCCTCCATTTTCTTTCAGCCCTTCACCCTTTCTTCTGCCATTGTTCGATCGTCTTCTCCATGGAGGGAACAGGCCAGAAACGACCCCGTTATTCTTGCCCCGATCTGAAAGATGACGTGGTGGAGGAACTCATTGATCGGTGCGACGTCATCACCTCGGCTAGCATGGCAGGTTCGTTCAAGCCCATTCTCGACTCAACTAATAACATCATTACAAGGAACCCAAGAGTCAGGGAGCGATTTGATCTCCCCTATCTTCTTCGCCGTGACCCTGATGACTACTGGAGCGGGGACGACGGAGGCCTCGCCTTGTGGAAGTTGATGCCACTTGATAATGATATGTATGATGTTAAGATGCCATCGCTTGAGGGCAAGGCTTGGGCAGGCGCAAATGGAGATTGGGTTGTTTACATTGGGTCCAACTACGAGTGGGAACTTGTGAATGTGTACACTCGTGACCGTGTTCCACTCCCAAAAATCTCAGCAGACTGCCCAGAGGTTGAGCACACCGGTATTGTACGCACGTTCAAATACAATCATGGTGACTGTCTTCTAAGGATGATAGCAATTTGTTGAGTTCCGAACCTCTCTTGGAATTACAACAACTATGAAGTTGTTGCTATCTTCGACAAGCTTGTTGCCGTCCTTGGTGGTTTGACCCGATGGATATTGCTCAAAAATCAGTTTTTGTACATGAATGAGTACTGTGATGCAATTCAATACGAGGGTCTTGTGTTTGCTTCCACCGCTCATGGCACTGTTTTTGCATGGGATCCTCGTAGTTTCGGTACGTTTGTCTTCCACCGTAATTATAATTGTTTCATCCACATGCATGCGGGTTAGCAAGTTTCCCTTTACTAATAAACCTTCTTCTTGTGTTTCCAAGGTCCTGTGAACATTCCACCACCTATACTTGAAAATTTTTATAACCAAGGGGCAGATGGCGATGGTGATGATCACGAGCATGAGGACGAGCAGAACATATATACTCAGTGGCTCCTGGCAACTAATTCCGCTGGATCACCTCTTCTTGTGTGTATCCCCCACTGATGATGTTACTGCTGAGGGAGCACGTGTTGTCTCCCATGGTCGCACTCTCCGGACCTATTCCAACACCCGTTGCATGGTATTCGGAATGGATACTAGTGTGCTAGCGCCAACACCTTCTCCCTGGTACAGAATTGATAGTCTTGGAGAAAACTCGCTCTTCCTTGGACAGAACTATCCGATGATGGTGAAAGGCGATCCAACTGCTGTTGACACAACGTTACTAGTACCATTTATGAGAAGCAACTGTGTCTATACCTCGGACATTAGGGTGGTTCCCTACCTTGGTACTTATATAGTAGGCCGCTTCAGCCTGGATGATCAGTCCTGCATTGTTCTCGAGATCGACAATAGATGGCCCATCCCAGAGAATCACTTGTGGTTCAAAGAAAGCGTTTCCAACGCCGAGGAATGGTTGAGTTGAAGTTCATTTCATTGCTTGTTATTTGTTGTGTGGTGAAAACTTTAGTATTTATAATGTATCCTCGTTGTCGATGTTGGTTGATGACCTGTTGTATGTAATAAAATGATATGCCTGTGATAAACTTACTAAATTTATGAATGGCTTTCGAGTTGCTTCTGTGAGTGAGTGGCGTGACGAGGCAAAAAAATATTTTCCAAATACATAATTGTACCTGCATTGCAACAAGTTATCGGATGAGGCCTATCAACAATAGTAGTACACTATTTGTACTAGCTTCACATGCTTCGCGCGTCGTGCGGGTGTTTTTACTGTAGCCATATTGTACGTAACCAGCACCTTGAATCCTCGATATTAGTACTATATAGTAAGTAGTAGGAGTAGTAGGGTGGCATGGGCCAGAACAAGCATTCACGTCCAGGAGTACAGCACACGCCACCAGCACGACTTCCATCTTACACCATATTTCTTGGGGTCCATGCTAGAGCAATCTCTTCAACCTCATCGTTTCTCTAACTTAGCCATCGCGCGGCGGGCGAGGTGGGGGTTTGCCGATAGTTGGTTTCCTCAACTGCGGTCTCTCTTGTAAGGCCAACTCCAACGCTCTATCAATATATGGATGTACTCTTCTTCCCAATACAAAAACTTGCATCCATTCTACTCCCTCCTTTGCACAATACATGCCTTCTATTTTTCAAAATATATATGTATCTAGACATGTTTTAGTATATAGGTACATCCATTTTTGGACAAATGGAAGTCAAGTATTTTGGAACGGAGGGAGTACACAATAAAAATGTTAAGTTAGCACAACTAGTCTAATCCGAGAGCACAACCAAAGATTCGGTCGGGTTCTTCCTCCTTTTGCCGACACATGGGACATCCAGCATCCAGGTCGTGTCACGAAAGAAAATAGAGTGGTAGTTGAAGCCACGAGACATGCATCTTGGGTTAAAATATAAATAGAATCTTACTACTCTTGAGTAACTCCAAAAGCGGCCACCGAAGATCTTTATTGGATTTGTTTTTCATTACCAGCACGTCGAGGTGAAAGATGTGCAAGTTCAGTGGGTCCTCTTGCGTTTTCACTGACATGTGGGGCCGCATGTGAGCAAACAGACGATGGGCTCCGCGCGTCCGCTGGCTGGCTGAGAAGAGAGATAGAGGAGGGCTGAGCACGGACTGCAGGAAATTTGTTCTACGTAACCAACACCTTGATATTCGCGTGTGGTTGTTTCAAGAATAAAAACAGGAGGTACCCCTACTTATGTTACTCCCACTACGCCTAGCCTAAGTTTAGTAGGTGACCTTGCGCTTGGCTCTTCGCCTCTTCCGGAAGTCGACGGTTCTACAGTAGTGCTTCTGGCAATCTGACACCGAATGAACTACTGCACGTCCACCGTTTGTAAGCAAAAGTTTCTCCTTGTGCTGCGAGCCACCGCGCACGCGTTGGCGAGGGAGAAGGCGTAATCAAGCTTCTCGTCGTTCTGTGAGTTGACGGGACACATCAAAGTTATTTACTAGTAGTACATACTCTCTCCAAAAAAGGGCTGACCATGTCATTGCTACCATCCCGTGCTCCGTCGTTGAGTACGTGCACTATTCACGTGCCATCGAGGAGAAAAAATATTGCGTAGGTGCCATCGAAGTGCACGAATCACTTACGAAAAAGGGTTTCCCCCCGCTTCCCCCCCCCCCCCCCCGCACGACTCACTTCCGCACTGCTTATCTGATTATCTCCATTTTCTTGCATGACACATGCACCTTGATGCTAGATGTCTCACGTGTTGGGAAAAGGATGAACAAAGCTCATGTAAAAGAAAAGAGTTGAAGAGCATAGATTCCCGACGACCGAGGAGGAGCAAGGAACATCGCGGTGGAGCGTCTGCAAGGAACCTTGCGCGTTTTCCCCTGTTTTTTGCCGCCTGCCCACCTATAAACAAATAAAAGAACATGAACTTTTTGCTAACCACTAGAAACGGTACATCTGGATGCTAAGTTGAAGATGTTTTATACTCCCTCCGTTCCCAAATATAAGTCTTTTTAAATATTTCAATAAGGGACTACATACGAAACAAAATTGAGTGAATCTACACTCTAAAATATGTCTACATACATCCGTATGTTGTAGTCTATTTGAAATGGCTAGAAAGACTTATATTTAGGAACGGAGGGAGTAGTTTATATTGAATTATTGATAACCACGCAACAAGCCACGCATGTACAGGACGCATGCAGCCACGCATGTACACAAGCCAACGCACTAACTCCATCCGATCCAACTCATGCACAGACGCGCACAGCATGGACCACACAACGCACATACATAAGACGTGCATGCACACACGCTCGGCCGTAGAATGCACGTGAATAACACATGCATGCGCACACACTC